>NC_053156.1:32384556-32686556 GCF_016835505.1 Polypterus senegalus | reverse complement strand
GTCAGATGAGGTGGCTCAGGCGTCTGATCAGGATGCCTCCTGGACGCCTCCCTGGTGAGGTGTTCAGGGCACGTCCAACCGGGAGGAGGCCCCGGCGAAGACCCAGGACACGCTGGAGGGACTGTCTCCCGGCTGGCCTGGGAATGCCTTGGGATTCTCCCGGAAGAGCTGGAAGAAGTGGCCGTGGAGAGGGAAGTCTGGGCTTCTCTGCTTAAGCTGCTACCCCCACGACCCGAACTCGGATAAGCGGAAGATGATGGATGGATGGATGGATTTTTATAAGATTTATTTTTATAAGATTTTATGTTTGCCCGTTGATCTAGTCACAGTTTGATGGTACAGTGCCCTCTACTAGGCATTATTGGAAGTGCTTTTGTAGCTTTTGGGTCTTGCAGGCTTTGGAACTCCTAGTTCATAACATACACTTACCAGTCACTTTATTAGGTACACCTGTTCAACTTCTTGTTAACTCAATGCATTTAGGTATGCAGACATTGTCAAGATGACCTGCTGAAGTTCAAACTGAGCATCAGAATGGGGAAGAAAGGGGATTTAAGTAACTTCGAATGTGGCATGGTTGTTGGTACCAGACAGCATTTCAGAAACTGCAGATCTACTGGGATCTCTAGGGTTTACAGAGAATGGTCTGAAAAAGGGAAAATATCCATGGAGGGGCAGTTCTCTGGGCAAAAATACCTTGTTGATGCCAGAGGTCACAGGAGAATGGCCAGACTGGTTTGAGCTAATAGAAAGGCAACAGTAACTCAAATACCCATTTTTTACAAGCGAGGTATGTCGAAGAGCATCTCTGAATTCACAAAACATTGAACCTTGAGGCAGATGGGCTACAGAAGCAGGAGACCACACTGGGTGCCATTCCTATCTGCTAAGAACATGAAACTGTGGCTACAATTCACACAGGTTCATCAAAATTGTACAACAGAAGATTGGAAAAATGTTGCCCAGTCTGATGAGTCTCAATTTTTGGTACGACATTGGGTCGGTAGGATCAGAATTTGGCGTCAACAACACGAAAGCATGGATCCATCGTACATTGTATCAACGGTTCAGGCTGGTTGTGGTGATGTAATGGTGCGGGAGATATTTTCTTGGTACACATTGGGCCCTTTTGTACCAATTGAGCATCATCTAAAATGTCACAGCCTACCTGAGTATTATTGATGACCATGTCCTTTCCTTTATGACCGCAGTGTGCCCATTTTCTGATGACCACTTCCAGCAGAATAAGGTGCCATGTCACACAGCTCAGATCATCTCAGACTGGTTTCTTGAACATGATAATGAGTTCACTGCACTCAAATATCCTCCACAGTCACCAGATCTCAATCCAATAGAGCACCTTATGGATGTGGTGGAAAGGATATTTTGATCATGGATGTGCAGCTGACAAATCTGCAGCAACTGTGTGATGGTATCATGTCCATATGGACCAAAAACCCTGAGAAATGTTTCCAGCACCTTATTGACTCTAAACCACAAAGAATTACAGCAGGTCTGAAGGCAATAGGGTGTCCAACCCGGTACTAGCAAGGTGTACCTAATAAAGTGGCCGGTGAGAGTATATAAGCTGACTTTGTTATGTTCTGTGTACTTTTTTGGGTGATCACTTACTAATCAGGAACTGCCTTCTGCCTAATAAATCCAAAGAGTCTTCCAAGTTCCATGTTGTTCATTGTGTTGGTGAGTTAATTGTGTTTTTGCTGTGCTGTTTTGGGAATTTGCTTGCAATGCATTGTCTTAGTGTTTTGAGGCAATTCCTTTGCTTCTTGTGAAGAGCATTTTGTGAGAATATTTTTTTTACTTTATAAAGATTCAGCATTTACAATTTTTACTGGTTGGGGTTTGATGGTGATATCCCCTCTAGTCAATATTTTTTGGAAGTGTTTATTGGGGCTTGTGGGCTTTGGGACTCTTAGTCCAGATTAGTTGGGAGATTTGCCGTTGTTGAAGAGTCCCCTGTCTCCTTTAGGCGGTTTGTGGCATTTGATGATACGTCTGTCAGGTCCTTCTTTCGTTGGGTGAGAGTCCCTTTTTCTTGCATTCATCCACATTCCTTATAGTAATTGTCCCCAAGATAAAAGAATCCACTTAAATCTATAATCCAGATCAACTGACTGAACAGAGTCAGGCTTGATTACAGCCTGCACCTCTTAATATAAACCTTGCTTTTTTGTGCCTTACTATCAGAGTCAAGTTGCCAGCACAAAGAGTCACCAACCACATAAGCCCACAATTAAATCGAGTGAAATGCACCAAAGATAAAATGTTGACAGTGATCAGCCTGTAAAGGGTTACAAAAGCCACTTCAAAGCCTCTAGGACTCCAGTGAACCTTGAGCAGAAATCTCCAGGCATCAAATGAAAATAATACTTGAAAACACACATGGGATTATTTTGGTGGGCCAAGTGACGGGAAGAGAAAGTAGATAGGGGTACCGTTCGGGCTGACCCCTCTAGCAGAAAACCTGTTTATGACATTTTTAGTCTGTTAAGCTTTTCAGTTATATTGCCTTTTGTTAAACTGCTCTGCGCAGGATGAGTTCATTCTAGCACTCAGTTCCTCCAGGTAGCACCTGACCTAGGAATAAAGTATCAGTTATCTCTTTATGTAACTTAATGTATGTCACACACGTGCAAGCTAAAGGGCTTAAGTAACAGTAATACCACATCCATCCAGGGGGCAGCAGGGTGCACTGACTGTCTTTCTCAGTTCCCTGCAGACTTTCCCCGAGAAATTCTGCCAGGTTCTGACGCCTCAGAAGATATCACTTCCAGTTCCACCCTTCGATGACATCAATTCCAGTGCAGAAGATATAACTTCCAGGTCCATCCCCTTCGATGACATCACTTCCCATACGGGCCTTTGAAACCGCCATCTTAACATCAATGAGTCAGTTCTATCTTGGACTCAGTCGAAGGAATAACTCTGTTTAACTATAAAAGCCTTTTGCAGCCAGGGAAATTATATGAGTGGCTGCCCCAAACTTTTTCACGATGTCTGGTCTCAGTTACTATCACATGTACCATATATGGACCTAATTTTATTATATTAACAGGTTACCAGCTATAGATGTTTTTGTATATTCATAGATTACAAAGGCTTTGTCTGACAAAGGACTATTAGCACACTCATGGTTATAATAAAAGGTGCATGAGGTGCTCTTAAGACACCTTTGTTAAATATATTTCTTATATATATTGGTGGAGTCTGATGTGGACTGGGGATTGGGATTTTTCCCTTCCACACCCTGTAATTCACTTCATGAATCCAGATTAAATCAATCGTAATTACTCAGAGCTCTGTCAGTAATGAACTCTTCTTTTATCTAGTAATCTAAAAAAATGCAGCCAGTGAATGATGGATTAGGCATGCAGGTGCCAAGTTTAAATTTTGCAGCATCGGTAGTCAGTTGAGTGTTGTTGCAGTAGCAGACGGTCAATATTTTACCATTGGGAATAACAATGTCACTCACGTGTGCTCTTTGGGAGTGTGTTGGAGGCTCTGCTCATGAGATAAACAGGGGGACAGCTTTGGGTGGGACGCAGTATTTTAACTTCTTCTTCCTTTCTAGACCTATAGTGGACAAGGTGCCCTCTGAAAAGCTGTGACAATGCTTCTGGTTCACCCCGGATGTCCCTTCTGCTGATCCCTCTGTATAACAAATGATGCAAAGGTAAGTCGGCACATTCATCAGACCTCATCTGATGGAGCCAGAGTGCCACAGAAGTGTGTAAAACTAGATCACTGAAACAATCTCTTTTGACTTATTTGTCATTGTTTTTTATTACCCTTTAGTAGCATCATTCCTATTAAATGGGCATCTCTGTGAGGACTCCAACCATTTCTTTCATTGTTTCCTTTTGTTCCACAACAGTTACAATGTAATGCACAAGACCTCAATATTTATTTCTAATTACTCCTTATTGTTTTAGGCTTGTGGAGAGTGCTCAAAAGAGCAAGCACTGGCTCACGCGTCGAAAAATTTAGCAACTAAATCGTCTTTATCTATTAAACTGTGTACCATTTACATAAAAATATAATAAATCTGTAATAAATATATAATAAATAGTGTAAGGGACAGTGTGGACAGAGCTTTTTAAAGACATTTATTTATTGTTGTGGTTTTTATATCTTTTAAAGTTCTTCTTTTAATGTCCTGTTTTAATGAAGGGGGCTTGGGTTGGTTTTATTGTGGGGATTTGTTTTAGTGCTTTTATTGTGGTAGTGCAGTGTAGAGTGGCCGAGCTGTGGACCTGAGCTCCAGTTGCACAGGGTTGGCAGTGGTGTGGAGCCTTCCCATGCAACTGGAGTCTTATGGGGGGTGGAATGTAGTGTTATGGGTCCACAGCTCGCTGAGCAAAGGCCGTTTCTTTTTAAATAAATAATCACTGCACTCGAGGCGGCTTCATGAGGGGGCGTAGTGGTCGTAGCAAGCCACGGGGCGATCTGCGGTGTGGCCGTTTCTCACCTAATGCACAGGTGAGGGACTGCCCACATCCGTGATTGTTCTCACGGCTATTGTGCTGCAGCTGCTATGGCCCCACGCTGTATAAAAGAAGCGCTAGTCGGTTGGAAGGAAAGGAAAGAACGAGAGAGAAAGGAAAAGAAATGACGGCTGTTACAGGGAGTGAGAGAATGAGCAAGGCGGTGCGAGAGAGAGACACACGGAGTGTGTGGGTGAGTGAGCGAACGAGCGCTCATGGGCAGCTGCGAGGAAACTGGGTGTTAGGCCGACACCCAGGCGTTGGAGTTAGAAGTCTCTCCCGCTGAGCGAGCAGGTAGCGGGAGTGACCAGGGGAAGGCGACTGGCCAAGGGCGGAAAGGCAGCGGGAGTCGGGAGGCTTGGTCGGGGAATATCCAGCGTGAGCATCCTGGCCGTTAATTAAGCCAAGTCTCGGGACTGGGATGAGTGCCAAACCGAAGCCAGGGATCAGGAGGTCTCCAGTCTCGTGTGAATGGATGTAGGAGAAAAGGGCAGCTGCAGAGAGCGTCTTACCTGCTGCTTAGCCCAAGCGGGAGAAGCAGGTGAGATGCTAACTGGGAAGAAGCACCGAGCTTGTTGTTTTTAAAGACTGCTTCCGCATGAAACGTTTTAACCTCGTTTTAAAAGGATTGTGTTTTCTATTGGTTTTAACCTCCATGTTTTTATGGATTATTTATTTATAAGACTTTGGAAAGCACTGCACTTTATTTGAACACTGTTTTTGATTGTCTTTTAAATAAAAGCACTATGCACCTTTTTATACCATCCCCTTCGTCACAGAAGGCTAACAATTTATCCTGGCCGGGTCGCCCCAGTAACAGAAGGATGGGGGAAGGCAACATATCAAGGACACTGCCTCCCCCAGGACAATAGATGGCAGCTTCCCTGGACTACAGCGGAGCCCCGGATGCTTTTGGGGCACTATGGGACTTGGAGTTCGGCCACACAGCCCTGCTGAGTACCATGGGTGCTGCCAGAAGATGCTGCAGGGAGTCCCTAATGTTTACCTGGAAGTACTTCAAAGTCACAGGGATGGAAGCACAGACGTACTTCCGGGCTGAAGAAATCACAAGTTCTCCATCTGACACTAGAAGGAAGGACAGAAGCACTTACGGGTCAACAACTATATAAAGGACTGCTGGAGACCCTGTAAGCAAGCCGGAGTCAGGAGGAGTAGGACAGAACTTGCTGGGAGGTGTGGAGGAGAGATTTGAGTGTATAATTTTTGATTTATTTGTTATCTAATTGCCTGTTTATTGTGGCTGGGGTGCTTGGGGGCACTGTTTAAAAGAAGAAAATAATGAAACAACTTCTTGGTGTTTTTAACTCATGTTGTCAGTGTCTGTGTGTTGGGCTACATGCTGGTATAGTGTCATCTAGTGATGCAATAGATACCTTACATTTTTACTTCCCATCCATCCATCCATTATTCAACCAACTATATCCTAACTACAGGGTCAAGGGGGTTTACTGGAGCCAATCCCAGCCAACGAAGGGCGTAGGGCAGGAAACAAACCCCGGGCAGGGCACCATAAAATCTTCAAATTCATATTGAAGCCTGTATTCTTAATCCGATAAAAAAAAAGTGCAACCCAAAATAACCATATAACATCAGGGGGTTCAAAAAAACTGCCCTCTGCTGGTGGTAAGGCAGATTGCAAAAACAGGTAAAAAATATTTTTAATAATCTTAAATACAATTTTTAAAAAGCACTAAAACAAATCATTTTTGATAAGCTTTTAATATGTTTAAAAAAATGTACAATCAAGGTATTTCACAAATACAAAAAGCTACATTAGGGTTAATATTTATTTTAAATTAGGGCCATTTAAGTTGACTTTTAAAGAAAATGGATAGGTAAGATAAGGGAAAGGTGTAGGGGAAGAATATAATACATTAATATTAATTAAAAGCTATAGGAAGGATGAGACATTAAGAGGTCTTTCATCTCTTCAAATGCCTATGCCTGAGTATCTAAGAAAAGTCACGCCAACTCCAGAGTCAAACAATATCTACTTTTTATGTCTCTTTATATGTATTGTGATCCGTAAGAGTGACTAAATTACTATAAAATTTGTTTGGTCATGTCTCAATTAGACTTGCCAAAAAAGGACCATAAGAAAGTGGAATAGCCATAAAATATCGGTCTGTACTTCTCTGACACGTGTTCAAGCTCAGGCACAGATATATTGAGAGGTTCATTTATCTCAATAATATTCCTTAACCCCGTACAAATAACATTTTTCATTTGGGGTTAGGGTGGTCCTTTGCAAGCAAGATCTTATCAATGATTTCCAACTGTAGACCGGAATCTAATAAAGAAAGTTGAGAATCTCTGATGTCATTGTTCAATAGTATTATGTTTATTAAGTTTTACCATATTTACTTTTAAATGGAGATCAAAATTTGGCAAAAACTAATCTTTGATATTCAGCATTAGTGCCATTCGTCATCTTATCACCCTTATTTTTTAATGTATACACCTTTTTTTAACATCATTTTTTTGATGATGTGTCAAGTCAGTGGCCACATAAAATGGAGACTGTGATCAGAACTTTGTGGATTGAGCCTGAGGTAACTAAAATAAACATTGTCTGTCTGCTTTACTAGCGACAATACACCAATAACCAGTGTCACTAATGCATGACTGTAGACCACTCTCCAGGCTCATCTGAGGCATGTAGTACTGCTCCAGATCAAGAGGGGGCATTGCCACTAACCTGTTTCTTTCTGGTTCACTCTGTGATTTTTTTACCAGTGATATGCAGTTCCTTTCTTGACCACACCAGTGAAGCTAAGTGCATTCGACATGTGCATAGTTGTAGCAAGGCTACATAACTTGACTGTCAGGATGGCCTGCTGGACTGTCCATCACTTTATAATGTTGGCTGGGAAGGTGTCTGTAAATAGCCCTTCAGGCACTTTTGATGATGTCCCAGTCTGGGAGGATCCCGACCAGTAAATATTCCAGCTGCCTGTTGCCAGTGTCAGGTTTTCATAACAACCGAGTGGGGAAAGGATGTTTCGACTGGAAACTTTTTCTTTTTAAGGGAAATGGAGGATCTAGGGATGGGAAAAAGAAAGGAAGGAAAAGGCTGAAGGCAAGGAGGTGACTATCTATGCTCTAAGAATCATCCAGGATCTTACTTCACCCAGGGGACATCTGCTATTTATGGGTGGCCACCCTGAAGAAATATTCAGGTGACGAATCCCCGAGAAGAGGCCAGGTACTGGTGTTCTCCGGGTGCTCCCATCTGGTGAGTCGGATTCATGAGGAGTGTGTTTCTTCGGGATAGTCAGCGGAGAAGCCGTTTCGCCAGAGGACTGTTGGGTTTCCTCATGCCATTCAGTAGGAACTGAATTGTAGGGTTTTTCTCCTTATATGTGGACTACGTGAAATCTTTCTTTTTGCTTTCTCTGTGTCACAGTTTTTATTTTTATTGTCTGTGTCAAACCGGGGGTTAGGTTTTGGCCACTGGGGAGGACATCTTGGGAAGGGGTTCACTAATGAGCAGTCAGCAGTAAATGTAAACAGCAAATTTCAATATATTTATCAGTCCCACTTTCTTTTGTGTGTGAATTTTTGCCAGTTATTTAAGGGTGAGCATAGGGGACAAGAGGAGCCAAAGACCGAATATGGTAATGTTATGTTATTTTAGCCTTCAAATATCGTCCACTTCCTTTTTAGGTTCTGAAGTGTAGGAATTGCATTCCCGTATCTGTATTTGCTACATAGTTGCATAAAAGGAAACAAATGACATCTCAACTGCAGCCTTCAAATGAGGCTGTTTGGAGGTGAGGTTTTTAATTGAAAAGAGGACGGTACAAAAATAAGCAACTGCGGAAACATCTTCGCAGACACAAGTTTCTAGTTTGACTTCCTCAAGAAGGTGGTAAATTTTGTAAAGTACTTTGAGCTACATTTTTTTGTATGAAAATGTACTATATAAATAAATGTTGTTGTTGTTGTTGTTGTTGGTAGTGCTGCGGATCCAGGAGGTTAGAAGGCAGAAGTGGCATCATAGTTGGTCATCTGTCAATCTTACATTCTTCAGAGGGAGGAAGAGGAGAGGAATTAATTGACAGTACCATCCTCTGACCTGGAGTAGAATTACCACTTGACAAGCCCTGAACGCACTTGCGTGACAGCATTTAAAGACTCATTCATGCATTTTGTTAGCTGCAATTTCATTGACCTGTCTAATGAGAGAGTTTCAGAAGAAGACAGTAGCGACTTCTTGACAGCTGACCCTCTCCTACCTTGGGCTCTGTTTTGCTTTGAAGACAGCAGTAGTAGTGAGTGGAGGAATACAGATGTCATGGAATAAGGGATCAGAAGACAAGATTAAGTGACAGGGAAAGCAAAGACTGATACCAGGAGAAGAAATTTAACCAACTGAAACCAAAATGTAATATGGCCTAGAGTTCTTTAACAGAAAATCTGAGAGTAAAGAAAATGTGAGCAAAGTTTTTAGTATATCCGCAATCATGGATAACGAAGGGATGTAGCAGAGGCCCTTTTATCTTGTCACATAGAAGATATCACAAATTGGCACAGTCGGGTCATTACAAAGATGTCAACACAGCAAATGGAGGCATCCATTAAAAAATAACTACAAAATAAATTTAAATAATTAAAATAACAGTAGTTACTCAACTAGTGACAAAAAATAACTCTCCTTTGTTCAAAACCTCAGTTGAATGCAAAAATTAACCGTAAAACATGGAAATATTTCCATAATTAGTTACAGATTAATGCAATTCACAACAACAGAACAATGAAAAGGCGCCCTGCGTTCCACTAAACCAGAAAAGTTATAAAGGAATCTAAATTGGGATCAGAAGAAGAAATCAAAGTCAAAAATAATGGGACAAAGATGGAAGACAGAAAATCAGTTGCACTAAATGAAAAAGTCAAAATCCCTAAACTCAACTCATAAAGCAGAATATGAAGTCTTTAAACAGGAGAACTTTACAAATAATCAAACATGCTGAGTCCGCAACCTCGGATAATCAGGCAGTGCAAGATGCTGACATTTATACTGTTGTAAAGGTGACATTATGCAATTTCCTTGGAAATGCTGTGGCAATGAGAAACAAAATCATATCAGAAAAAGGCACAAAATATTCAGAATTATAAGATAACAAAAAGAAAAATATCCATCCATATCATTATGTTTAATAGAGTCTTCCGTTAAAGTTCACACCATTAATACTGTAATAAGCAATCTCAATGCACGTAGAAAACCTAGGAAATACGGCATAAACTCCAATAATCTAATTAAAATCACTATTTTAGAGGAACAATGTATTAAAACTATAAAAACAGATCGCAGATTAAACAAAAAATATACACAGAGCGGCGCTAATAATAATAATTTAGTTCCTATTCCAAATAACAATAACGCACATAGTACTCATCTCTGCACCTCCGAAACATTAAATATGGCACTATTAAATGTCAGAGCTTTAACTAACAAAACGTTTTTATCAACGATCTTATTAGTGATAAAAAATAGATCTTATTGCACTAAATGAAACATGGCTGAATTCAGATGCGCGCAGTTTTAATCGAATCTGCCCCGGATTACAGTTTTACTCATTCAAACCGCCAGGGAAAAGGGCGGATTGGCTAACATTTACTCGAGCCGATTAAAATGTAAAGATGTCAGTTTTGGTAAGTTCAAGTCCTTTGAGTATCTCGCCGTTGTTATTCATGGAGATTCTCAAGTTCTAGTACTATCCGTGTATAGACCTCCTAAATATAACGCGTCGTTTTTGAGGAATTCTCTGACTTAATGTCAATTTTAATTACTAATTATGACACACTCCTAATAGTTGGCGACTTTAATTTTCATATAGATAATCAGTGTGATCTAAAAGTAAAAGAATTTATGAACCTCCTGGATTCTTTTGATTTGAGACAACTCATAAATCAGCCTACACATAAAGCAGGTCATACATTAGACTTAGTGATTACTAAAGGACTGAAAGTTGATATAAAACAGATCATTGATATTGGTCTATCAGACCATTTTCTTCTACTTTTAATATAGAAATAATGATAAAAACACTCATGAGAAGCATATTGTTAAAAACGCTTCTTTGATTCGCAGCAGCTTTAAAACTTACAAACATTTTAAGCAATCAGTCCGTTTATAGTGCCAGCTATAATAGCGAGGACAATGTAAATAGTAAGGTGGAAAGATTTAATTCTAAAGTGAGAGCTGCTGTTGACATAGTTGCACCTGAAAAGACAGTGAAAAAATCTTCTAGCATTGGTATACCATGGAAGACCCAAAGAGTGTCTGATTTAAAGAGAACATGCCGTAGAGCTGAGCGTCAATGGAGGAAGACTAAACTTACTATCCACCACGAAATATTAAAAGTCAAAATAACAGAATACAATAACACTGTCCGTCTTGAGAGACGCTGCTATTTCTCTAATATTATAAATAACAATGCTAGTAATCCTAGAGTCTTATTTTCAACAATTGATCGCCTACTAAACCCAGGTAGCTCAAAGGAATGCCTCCTAAGTGCTTCCAGTGAAACCTGTGAGGCTGTCGCTGTATTCTTCAATCAAAAATTAATGATATTAGAAATAACATAGTATATCTCCCCAACACTAAGGATCCCCTAAACCCCAACATCCTGTTATAAACAAATTAAACTCTTTCACTAGGATAGATTTACCTGATTTACAAAAATAATATCTCAATTAAAACCTCCACCTCGCCCTTGACCCGATACCAACAAGGTTTTTCAAAGAAGTATCAGGCGTGCTAATTGATAATGTTCTTGACATAGTAAATTCGTCACTAGATACTGGGGTCTTCCCAGACTGTCTTAAGACTGCTGTAGTTAAACCCCTACTTAAGAAACATAATCTTGACCCTCGCTCTTGAAAATTTTAGACCCATCTCTAACTGCCCTTCTTAAGTAAAGTTCTAGAGAAGGCAGTCATTATGCAGTTAAATGACCACCTAAATAAACATGCTATTCTTGATAGATTTCAGTCAGGTTTTAGAACAAATCACAGCACAGAAACTGCACTCGTTAAAGTAGTAAATGACTTGGGTAAATGCAGACAGAGGCCATTTATCTGTTCTCATCCTCTTAGATCTGAGTGCTGCATTTGACACCATTGATCACAACATTCTTAGAAATCGCCTTAGTCAATGGGTGGGCCTCTCTGGCAGTGTCTTAAATTGGTTTGAATCCTACCTGACAGGGAGAAAATATTTTGTTAGTTGTGGGAATTACAACTCAAGACACATGATATCCAATATGGTGTTCCACAAGGCTCTATCCTGGGTCCGCTGTTATTCTCAATCTACATGCTTCCGTTAGGTCAGATTATCTCAGGGCACAACGTGAGCTACCACAGCTATGCTGATGACACACAGCTGTACTTATCAATAGCACCTGATGACCCGATTCTATTGATTCACTAACACAATGTCTGACTAGTATCTCAGAATGGATGAATAGTAATTTTCTCAAGTTAAATAAAGAGAAAACTGAAATTTTAGTGATCAGCAATAATGGATACAATGAGGCTATTAGAAATAAACTGGATACATTAGGATTAAAAGTCAAGACGGAGGTAAAAAGCTTAGGGGTGATTGTTGACTGTAATCTGAATTTTAAATCACATATTAATCAGATCATTAGGACAGCATTTTTCACTTAAGAAACATAAGTAAAGTTAGACCTCTTATATCACTGAAAGATGCTGAGAAATTAGTTCACGCGCTTTGTTTTCAGTCGACTAGATTACTGTAACGCACTCCTCTCAGGACTACCCAAAAAAGATATAAATCGTTTGCAACTAGTGCAGAATGCAGCTGCTAGAATCCTAACTAGGAAAAGAAAATCAGAACACATCACACCAGTTTTGATGTCACTACACTGGTTACCTGTGTCATTCAGAATTGACTTTAAAATTCTGCTTATGGTTTATAAAGCCTTAAATAATCTCGCCCCATCTTATATATCGGAATGTCTGACACCTTATATTCCAAATCGTAACCTCAGATCCTCAAATGAGTGTCTCCTTAGAATTCCAAGAACAAAACTTAAAAGAAGTGGTGAGGCGGCCTTCTGCTGTTATGCACCTAAAATCTGGAATAGCCTGCCAATAGGAATTCGCCAGGCTGATACAGTAGAGCACTTTAAAACACTGCTGAAAACACATTACTTTAACATGGCCTTTTATAACTTCATTTTAATCGTAATTTAACTTAATCCTGATACTCTGTATGTTCAATTCATCATAACAACTATTCATGGTGGCTCTAAAATCGGTACTGACCCCTACTCTCTTTTCTGTTTCTTTTTCCGTTTCTTTGTGGTGGTGGCCTGCGCCACCTCCACCTACTCAAAGCTTCATGATGCTCCAACAATGATGGACGGATTAAAAGGAAGAAGTCTACGTGACCATCATCATCATCAAGCCCTTCCGTGAGAACCCTAAATCCAAAGAGGACTGTTTCATTTATGTTAGGTAGAATGCCCAGAGGGGACTGGGCGGTATCATGGTCTGGAATCCCTACAGATTTTATTTTTCTCCAGCCGCCTGGAGTTTTTTGTTTTTCTGTCCCCCCTGGCCATTGAACCTTACTCTTATTCGATGTTAATGTTGATTTATTTTTTATAATTATGTCTTTCATTTTTCTATTCTTTAATATGTAAAGCACTTTGAGCTACTGTTTGTATGAAAATGTGCTATATAAATAAATGTTGTTGTTGAAAATTATTGGATTCTGCAATTCACAAAACCCTTAGAAGTAACTCAGGTTTAAGAGAATTGAGAACTGAAACACAAGTAAAACATTTTTAAACACTGACTATTCATAACACCCTGAAACTGCAAGCATGAGTGATCTTTGGATGTGGTCATAAGGACTATGCCTTTCATTTAGACCAAATGATGTTTCTCAGATGTTATGTTAGTGAGTGAAAGGAATGGATGGTGTAGCAGGGGGCACTCCAGCTGCCCAAAACCGTCACAGACTGACATAGGGCACAAGTTCAGAAAACGCTTTTGTTATGGTGTATAAAATCTGTACATTTTGGTTTCCATTATATTTTGTTCAAGACAAGACAACAGATGAAATTAACAAATTAAAGCAGGTTTTCTTCCCTTACACCTTACTTTTATAACACTTGTTCATAGCTTCATGCTAATTTGGTTTTATAGCCTGGGAAAGGATGCTGAGTTGATACCTTAGGCTATTGATGGATGGACATCTGGAACAACAATTTGCTTTATGGCTTAGGACAGGAAGAACTAGTATTTCTCCGAGTACATCAAAGGTTTTGTTGTGTGGGAAAACAGACAGTGAATTAATTCATCAATCATTTGGACAGCCAGCCAATCAGGTGCATGTGTTTTGAAACCAAGGCTTGACAATTCATAATAAATATGCCTTGGTTTGGAAAGAAGAGGAGAGAAGCAAAGGGAGAAGAAAGAGAAGAAAAGGGAGAAGAAGAGAGAAGAAGAGGAACGGACGAAGACGGCCCTGGTCGTCAGAAAGGCATCATGAACACCGACTGCTAAATCAAACGCCTCCCTGGGACATTCATCCTTGTCATCTGTAACTTTTTCGTAAGCTTTTTCTAAAGACTATATATATTCAGACTTTCCTATCACTACCTATTTTCTAGTATTCTTTGTTCTTGTGGTATTATTATTATTCTTGTAATAAATACCATGCTGCTTTTAACTTTCAATGCTTCGTCTTAATGTCTAGAGTGATTGAAGTAATCAGTTAGATTTCTTTGAGCACCTGGTGACAGCCGGATTTTTGCCATTATTTCCGTGCTGCGAGGTTTATATGGCTGAGAGTGAAGAGCGCTATACTCAACAGAAGGGACAGATACGATAAAGAAGGTATTCTTGGCTGATGAATGGCCTATAGTCAAGAGTGCTGAGTCTTTGTATGTTTAAATGTATTCTTGTAGACCAAAAGTAATATTTAGGTCTGAGATATCACTAAAACATCGTATTGTTGTTCGTGCCGAAAATAAGTAAGTCTCTTGAAGTGCTGAATGACAGGCTGTTATTCCTATAGCACTTGTGTGGTTTAAAGTGCTAAGGGTTAATCAGCGTGTGTGTGTCATTCATGGAGCACTGTTGTGGTTAGGGTCTGTGTGTGTGTTTATCTGTGTGTGTGTGTGTGTGTGTGTTCATCTTAAAGTGCAACAGTAGACCAACCCGATAACGAACTTGACGAGAACCCTTACCCTTGAGGAAACAGGTAAAAGGGCAAGTGGAGGGAAATACCACGATAATACATTTATTGTTTTATCTTGGTAGAGTAATATATATATTGCTCTACTGTCCCCTATTGTATTATTAATATCTAGCCTTAGAATGCCTAATCTCACAGACTTACCACTGTATATAACTTATCCCCACCTTCCCTTCTATATCTATAACCTCAGGCAATTAGATGTAGTAAAAGACAAGCAGGAGTTAAGTTACACATAAAATAATGTATTACTGATAATATTCATAAATAACAACAAAATGCAAAGTACATTTGAATATTGGCAACCATACAACCTGATAAAATGGTGATGTGTAATTCAGGTGGCACACAGACTTGCAGTTACTTAAAATGTCTCTAGTTAAGGCATCGTTGTGCTCAGCTTTCAGCCACATGTCTGTTCAATATGGCTGCTGAGCTGTGCTCTTCATTGTGTTGTCTTCATCATCACAGGTTAGCAAGAGAGATGCTTCTTCATATGTGGGTCAGTCAGAGAGATGCTTCTTCATATGTGGGTCAGTCAGAGAGAGAGAATGTGGTTGAGCAAGTACATTTATAGATGTTCTCTCCAATTCCTAGAACCAATAGGACATCATGGTACTTAAAGGCCTCTGAGACTAGCCAATTCCAAACAGCCATACCTCAGACCAATGGGTGAAATAGAACATCTTATCTCCTGCCCCCAAGACCATATATTACACTAACCTGGCTTTGTGTGGGGGATGGGAGAAAAGACTTTAGCAAAGAAATGCTCATCAAACTGGTTTAAGACACATCCCCAAATCCTGTCGTAAAATTACAAAGAAAAGTCGTAAACATGGGGGATAAACAAGAATGCCTCTCACCAAGGTACCACTAAATTATAAATAAAGACATACAAAACATTTATCAAGTTATATGCAAAATCCTACATCACAACACTCCACCCCGATGAATGTTTTGTACAATGTCTTTATACACAATGTCTTTAAATTGTTTCAAGAGTCTGATGCGTAACTTGTGCATTGATTTGCAGTATTTGCTCTCCCAGTGTTAAAAGTTGTCCGTGACCATTTGTCCATTACATATCTTCTTTATTTCAAAGACAATCTGAAGAACTTGGAAGCGCTCCCGATGACTTGTATCTGCTCCAGCTTGCGTCAACTCTTTCTGCAGTCTCCATATGTCATCAGATCTGGTGGTTCAAAATGAGACAAGTCCACACCTTCCACTAAACTAGCCCACTACAATTGAGTCTATTGTGTGAATTTTTAATCTGTACTTGTTCTCTGTCTAACTGCTAATTAGACCCCTGTCCCAAACTATCTGTTTACGCATATGCAACTGTACAATTAACATCAAAATTTGAAAGGTAACATGCCACAGGTGCCAGTACAACCACTTCTGCCCAAGTGACAGGCCATGTGCCACTGCATAAACTGTTCACAAACCAACATCTGTGGCCCCTCTGCACACATTTGGGGTTGACTTAGTTGCCTCTTGTGCTTTCCTACCCATGGTGCAACTCTTGACTGCCATCATCCTTTACCAGTATAGGCTGGCATCACCACCATGAGACATCAAAGCTTTGCAACTCTCATCATTCCCCCCGTAGGCCACCCCTAGATTTGTTTGTTCACCATATGCATACTCATTGTGCTAAACACCTCGGTTCAGAATTGGCCCACTGGTCCTGTGCCTGCACCATAGCCGACAATCTCAGCAGGGCTTCCATATTTTCCCAATTAGACTATACCTGAACATCGGAGCCCATATGTCTTGCAAATGTACCAGCTGCACCTGCTTTCCTGAAAAGTTCACCAATTTGCTCAGTATACCTTTTCTTATATTAATTATCCCTCTTAATTAATTAATACCCAGAATGTATACTTTATGAGCCCAAAATGAATCCCCTTATTTTGGCATTCCTAACTGGTTTGTTCAGTTTCCACCCCTTGGAATATAAATTTGCTGCAGTAATGAACAAACCTTTCCTTTTAAACTATAGCTATTGTGACTAGTCCTATTATTATTGCATGACTTGTGGACTTGTTACTCACTTAAACCCCAGTAAGTGTCTTTTCTTGATGTCTCTTCAGTTCTTCTTCATGTCTTTGTCTTTAGTCTTTACGTGTTGTCTTTTCTTCATTCTGCTATGTAGGCAGGTCTGCAAAATGGAAGGTGACAAAGCAGTTTCTGTCCATCTCATTTTCTTGGCTGTCGACCTGGTGCCAAAACTCAAACTTTGCTTCCAGGCATTCATTGGAACAGCTTGGCACTAGTGCCACACCACTCCAATGTGCCAATGGTAACCCGATCTCCTGCATGGATTTTACTCTGCTAATTGCCTTCACTATTTATTACCTGCACCAAACCAAAGTCCATAAAAACCTTACTATAGAAGTAGCACTATTGCAAAAGGCCAGAAAATTGAAACAGAAATAACTATTTTCCCTTTCCTGTCTTCCTGTGCTGCCCTTCTATTTTTTTTCATTGCCTGTGTGTCCTTTTTTTTATTGTATGGTAACTGCTACCTGAAAGTGTGGACTGAAGCCTCTCAAAACCCAAGTTCTAAATCCAGCATTTCTGCTAAAACTGACCTGTGTTCTTTACTAAAGACCAGCTCACTTTTCTCCATTTTATTGCATGGAGAGTCATAGGCTGTCTTTTGAACAACTGGTCAGTCAGGTTTCGAATTACTGGACCTAAGTGTGTGTGGTTTTTAATTACTGCTGGCCCTAGCACAGCTGTTAGGACCTTCACACCCCTGTGCATTCCTGGCTTGCTAGCTGAGCTTCCTGCTGCACCATCCCCCATCCTTTGTTCTTTGGCTTGTCCTGTTTCATTCAAACCAACTCCTAAACTGGTGCACTTTCTTTCCAACTCAGCCATTCTTGCACTAGCACATTCAGACCTTTCACACACAAGCACTTGAATTCCTTTCATTTCCATTGTTCTTTGTTTAAATTCCACACTTTCTTTACTCAGTATCCTTAAGCCAATATCCAGTTCATGCCCTCTAGTCAACAATTGCCATTCACACTCACCAGCTCCTCTGCCTTCTATCTGATCTCTTTGTCCTAAATCAAATTTCAGTGCAGCACTGGTTACCTTTCCTAACAGTGGTGAAATATCTATCAGTGTAGCATGCTCTTTAAATACTGGACAGGCCTCAGAATTACTTGGAGATTGTGGTGCAGTGGAGAATAAAGGAAGAAAACACCCTTGCTGTTTTCCCTTCCTTTCATCTCTCTCCTTTTCCTCACACTCACATTCCCACTCTTTATCTGAGCACACATCTGTCTCATGTAAGTCACCCACCCCTGTTTTAGGGTTCCAGTCCGATCTGGTTACTGTTGCCCTAACTTTCACCATGGGTGGTTTTCTCTCTTTGTTTCCACTTCTTTCACTGCTTTCTACTTTAGCAGCGGATGTTCTACATGCTAACACTTCACAATTATCACACCAACTGTTACATCTTTCAAAACTCTCACTCAACATTCCATAACTTTCACTTTCATCACTTTGCTATTTTCTTCCTTATCATGATCTTCCTTATTACCAATAATACAAGCTAGTAAACCTCTTATAACAGCAGCTGTCTTCTTTAAACCTGATCTCTGTTTTCTTGCTTTTAATCCTTCCAGCCCCCTTCCATTTTGTGGCACACTCAGCTCACTTCTGCTTTCTCTACCTGAACTACAGGTTTCCTAGCTTTAGCCTGCTTCCTCTGCCACTCCACTGGAAGATGGCTGACTTTAAAATGAACTTAGGCATTTCTAAGTCTACAATTTACTCTAATACAATTTGCCAAATTCGTTATGGGTTGGCCTACTTTTGCCCCTGTAAGCAAACATACACATACATACACAAAGATTCTAAACAAATAAGTACCGTATGAATAATGAATGCATGTCCCATCACTCCCTAGCACTTTAACCACTTAAATGCCGTATGAATGACGCATGCATCTTTCACCACTCCCTAGCACTTTAATTAGGGACTCACTACGACCAGCACTAACAAACATGCGGGTGTCCTTGTGACACACATGAAGTCTCTACACTTTGTTGGTTATATTCCATTCAGCAACCAAACAATGTTTTACTTCCACCGCATTTGTACACTGGGTGCCCTAAAATTCACATACATAAACAAACACATACATCAAAACAGTATTGCAAACAGGGTGCAAAACTTGGTTACCCCAAAATCCTGCCGACTACGCCAATTGTTTTATCTTGGTAGAGTAATATATATATTGCTCTACTGTCCCCTATTGTATTATTAATATGTAGCCTTAGAATACCTAATCTCACAGACTTACCACTGTATATAACTTATCCCCACCTTCCCTTCTATATCTATAACCTCAGGCAATTAGATGTAGTAAAAGACAAGCAGGAGTTAAGTTACACATAAAATAATGTATTACTGATAATATTCATAAATAATAACAAAATGCAAAGTACATTTGAATATTGGCAACCATACAACCTGATAAAATGGTGATGTGTAATTCAGGTGGCACACAGACTTGCAGTTACTTAAAATGTCTCTAGTTAAGGCATCGTTGGTGCTCAGCTTTCAGCCACATGTCTGTTCAATATGGCTGCTGAGCTGTGCTCTTCATTGTGTTGTCTTCATCATCACAGGTTAGCAAGAGAGATGCTTCTTCATATGTGGGTCAGTCAGAGAGATGCTTCTTCATATGTGGGTCAGTCCGAGAGATGCTTCTTCATATGTGGGTCAGTCAGAGAGAGAGAATGTGGTTGAGCAAGTACATTTATAGATGTTCTCTCCAATTCCTAGAACCAATAGGACATCATGGTACTTAAAGGCCTCTGAGACTAGCCAATTCCAAACAGCCATACCTCAGACCAATGGGTGAAATAGAACATCTTATCTCCTGCCCCCCAAGACCATATATTACACTAACCTGGCTTTGTGTGGGGGATGGGAGAAAAGACTTTAGCAAAGAAATGCTCATCAAACTGGTTTAAGACACATCCCCAAATCCTGTCGTAAAATTACAAAGAAAAGTCGTAAACATGGGGGGGATAAACAAGAATGCCTCTCACCAAGGTACCACTAAATTATAAATAAAGACATACAAAACATTTATCAAGTTATATGCAAAATCCTACATCACAACACTCCACCCCGATGAATGTTTTGTACAATGTCTTTATACACAATGTCTTTAAATTGTTTCAAGAGTCTGATGCATAACTTGTGCATTGATTTGCAGTATTTGCTCTCCCAGTGTTAAAAGTTGTCCGTGACCATTTGTCCATTACATATCTTCTTTATTTCAAAGACAATCTGAAGAACTTGGAAGCGCTCCCGATGACTTGTATCTGCTCCAGCTTGCGTCAACTCTTTCTGCAGTCTCCATATGTCATCAGATCTGGTGGTTCAAAATGAGACAAGTCCACACCTTCCACTAAACTAGCCCACTACAATTGAGTCTATTGTGTGAATTTTTAATCTGTACTTGTTCTCTGTCTAACTGCTAATTAGACCCCTGTCCCAAACTATCTGTTTAAGCATATGCAACTGTACAATTAACATCAAAATTTGAAAGGTAACATGCCACAGGTGCCAGTACAACCACTTCTGCCCAAGTGACAGGCCATGTGCCACTGCATAAACTGTTCACAAACCAACATCTGTGGCCCCTCTGCACACATTTGGGGTTGACTTAGTTGCCTCTTGTGCTTTCCTACCCATGGTGCAACTCTTGACTGCCATCAGCCTTTACCAGTATAGGCTGGCATCACCACCATGAGACATCAAAGCTTTGCAACTCTCATCATTCCCCCCGTAGGCCACCCCTAGATTTGTTTGTTCACCATATGCATACTCATTGTGCTAAACACCTCGGTTCAGAATTGGCCCACTGGTCCTGTGCCTGCACCATAGCCGACAATCTCAGCAGGGCTTCCATATTTTCCCAATTAGACTATACCTGAACATCGGAGCCCATATGTCTTGCAAATGTACCAGCTGCACCTGCTTTCCTGAAAAGTTCACCAATTTGCTCAGTATACCTTTTCTTATATTAATTATCCCTCTTAATTAATTAATACCCAGAATGTATACTTTATGAGCCCAAAATGAATCCCCTTATTTTGGCATTCCTAACTGGTTTGTTCAGTTTCCACCCCTTGGAATATAAATTTGCTGCAGTAATGAACAAACCTTTCCTTTTAAACTATAGCTATTGTGACTAGTCCTATTATTATTGCATGACTTGTGGACTTGTTACTCACTTAAACCCCAGTAAGTGTCTTTTCTTGATGTCTCTTCAGTTCTTCTTCATGTCTTTGTCTTTAGTCTTTACGTGTTGTCTTTTCTTCATTCTGCTATGTAGGCAGGTCTGCAAAATGGAAGGTGACAAAGCAGTTTCTGTCCATCTCATTTTCTTGGTTGTCGACCTGGTGCCAAAACTCAAACTTTGCTTCCAGGCATTCATTTGAACAGCTTGGCACTAGTGCCACACCACTCAATGTGCCAATGGTAACCCGATCTCCTGCATGGATTTTACTCTGCTAATTGCCTTCACTATTTATTACCTGCACCAAACCAAAGTCCATAAAAACCTTACTATAGAAGTAGCACTATTGCAAAAGGCCAGAAAATTGAAACAGAAATAACTATTTTCCCTTTCCTGTCTTCCTGTGCTGCCCTTCTATTTTTTTTCATTGCCTGTGTGTCCTTTTTTTTATTGTATGGTAACTGCTACCTGAAAGTGTGGACTGAAGCCTCTCAAACCCAAGTTCTAAATCCAGCATTTCTGCTAAAACTGACCTGTGTTCTTTACTAAAGACCAGCTCACTTTTCTCCATTTTATTGCATGGAGAGTCATAGGCTGTCTTTTGAACAACTGGTCAGTCAGGTTTCAATTACTGAACCTAAGTGTGTGTGCTTTTAATTACTGCTGGCCCTAGCACAGCTGTTAGGACCTTCACACCGCTGTGCATTCCTGGCTTGCTAGCTGAGCTTCCTGCTGCACCATCCCCCATCCTTTGTTCTTTGGCTTGTCCTGTTTCATTCAAACCAACTCCTAAACTGGTGCACTTTCTTTCCAACTCAGCCATTCTTGCACTAGCACATTCAGACCTTTCACACACAAGCACTTGAATCCCTTTCATTTCCATTGTTCTTTGTTTAAATTCCACACTTTCTTTACTCAGTATCCTTAAGCCAATATCCAGTTCATGCCCTCTAGTCAACAATTGCCATTCACACTCACCAGCTCCTCTGCCTTCTATCTGATCTCTTTGTCCTAAATCAGATTTCAGTGCAGCACTGGTTACCTTTCCTAACAGTGGTGAAATATCTATCAGTGTAGCATGCTCTTTAAATACTGGACAGGCCTCAGAATTACTTGGAGATTGTGGTGCAGTGGAGAATAAAGGAAGAAAACACCCTTGCTGTTTTCCCTTCCTTTCATCTCTCTCCTTTTCCTCACACTCACATTCCCACTCTTTATCTGAGCACACATCTGTCTCATGTAAGTCACCCACCCATGTTTTAGAGTTCCAGTCCGATCTGGTTACTGTTGCCCTAACTTTTACCATGGGTGGTTTTCTCTTTTTTCCACTTCTTTCACTGCTTTCTACTTTAGCAGCGGATGTTCTACATGCTAACACTTCACAATTATCACACCAACTGTTACATCTTTCAAAACTCTCACTCAACATTCCATAACTTTCACTTTCATTCACTTTGCTATTTTCTTCCTTATCATGATCTTCCTTATTACCAATAATACAAGCTAGTAAACCTCTTATAACAGCAGCTGTCTTCTTTAAACCTGATCTCTGTTTTCTTGCTTTTAATCCTTCCAGCCCCCTTCCATTTTGTGGCACACTCAGCTCAGCTTCTGCTTTCTCTACCTGAACTACAGGTTTCCTAGCTTTAGCCTGCTTGCCTCTGCCACTCCACTGGAAGATGGCTGACTTTAAAATGAACTTAGGCATTTCTAAGTCTACAATTTACTCAAATACAATTTGCCAAATTCGTTATGGGTTGGCCTACTTTTGCCCCTGTAAGCAAACATACACATACATACACAAAGATTCTAAACAAATAAGTACCGTATGAATAATGAATGCATGTCCCATCACTCCCTAGCACTTTAACCACTTAAATGCCGTATGAATGACGCATGCATCTTTCACCACTCCCTAGCACTTTAATTAGGGACTCACTACCACCAGCACTAACAAACATGCGGGTGTCCTTGTGACACACATGAAGTCTCTACACTTTGTTGGTTATATTCCATTCAGCAACCAAACAAAGTTTTACTTCCACCGCATTTGTACACTGGGTGCCCTAAAATTCACATACATAAACAAACACATACATCAAAACAGTATTGCAAACAGGGTGCAAAACTTGGTTACCCCAAAATCCTGCCGACTACGCCAATTGTTTTATCTTGGTAGAGTAATATATATATTGCTCTACTGTCCCCTATTGTATTATTAATATGTAGCCTTAGAATACCTAATCTCACAGACTTACCACTGTATATAACTTATCCCCACCTTCCCTTCTATATCTATAACCTCAGGCAATTAGATGTAGTAAAAGACAAGCAGGAGTTAAGTTACACATAAAATAATGTATTACTGATAATATTCATAAATAATAACAAAATGCAAAGTACATTTGAATATTGGCAACCATACAACCTGATAAAATGGTGATGTGTAATTCAGGTGGCACACAGACTTGCAGTTACTTAAAATGTCTCTAGTTAAGGCATCGTTGGTGCTCAGCTTTCAGCCACATGTCTGTTCAATATGGCTGCTGAGCTGTGCTCTTCATTGTGTTGTCTTCATCATCACAGGTTAGCAAGAGAGATGCTTCTTCATATGTGGGTCAGTCAGAGAGATGCTTCTTCATATGTGGGTCAGTCAGAGAGAGATGCTTCTTCATATGTGGGTCAGTCAGAGAGAGAGAATGTGGTTGAGCAAGTACATTTATAGATGTTCTCTCCAATTCCTAGAACCAATAGGACATCATGGTACTTAAAGGCCTCTGAGACTAGCCAATTCCAAACAGCCATACCTCAGACCAATGGGTGAAATAGAACATCTTATCTCCTGCCCCCAAGACCATATATTACACTAACCTGGCTTTGTGTGGGGGATGGGAGAAAAGACTTTAGCAAAGAAATGCTCATCAAACTGGTTTAAGACACATCCCCAAATCCTGTCGTAAAATTACAAAGAAAAGTCGTAAACATGGGGGGGATAAACAAGAATGCCTCTCACCAAGGTACCACTAAATTATAAATAAAGACATACAAAACATTTATCAAGTTATATGCAAAATCCTACATCACAACACTCCACCCCGATGAATGTTTTGTACAATGTCTTTATACACAATGTCTTTAAATTGTTTCAAGAGTCTGATGCATAACTTGTGCATTGATTTGCAGTATTTGCTCTCCCAGTGTTAAAAGTTGTCCGTGACCATTTGTCCATTACATATCTTCTTTATTTCAAAGACAATCTGAAGAACTTGGAAGCGCTCCCGATGACTTGTATCTGCTCCAGCTTGCGTCAACTCTTTCTGCAGTCTCCATATGTCATCAGATCTGGTGGTTCAAAATGAGACAAGTCCACACCTTCCACTAAACTAGCCCACTACAATTGAGTCTATTGTGTGAATTTTTAATCTGTACTTGTTCTCTGTCTAACTGCTAATTAGACCCCTGTCCCAAACTATCTGTTTACGCATATGCAACTGTACAATTAACATCAAAATTTGAAAGGTAACATGCCACAGGTGCCAGTACAACCACTTCTGCCCAAGTGACAGGCCATGTGCCACTGCATAAACTGTTCACAAACCAACATCTGTGGCCCCTCTGCACACATTTGGGGTTGACTTAGTTGCCTCTTGTGCTTTCCTACCCATGGTGCAACTCTTGACTGCCATCATCCTTTACCAGTATAGGCTGGCATCACCACCATGAGACATCAAAGCTTTGCAACTCTCATCATTCCCCCCGTAGGCCACCCCTAGATTTGTTTGTTCACCATATGCATACTCATTGTGCTAAACACCTCGGTTCAGAATTGGCCCACTGGTCCTGTGCCTGCACCATAGCCGACAATCTCAGCAGGGCTTCCATATTTTCCCAATTAGACTATACCTGAACATCGGAGCCCATATGTCTTGCAAATGTACCAGCTGCACCTGCTTTCCTGAAAAGTTCACCAATTTGCTCAGTATACCTTTTCTTATATTAATTATCCCTCTTAATTAATTAATACCCAGAATGTATACTTTATGAGCCCAAAATGAATCCCCTTATTTTGGCATTCCTAACTGGTTTGTTCAGTTTCCACCCCTTGGAATATAAATTTGCTGCAGTAATGAACAAACCTTTCCTTTTAAACTATAGCTATTGTGACTAGTCCTATTATTGCATGACTTGTGGACTTGTTACTCACTTAAACCCCAGTAAGTGTCTTTTCTTGATGTCTCTTCAGTTCTTCTTCATGTCTTTGTCTTTAGTCTTTACGTGTTGTCTTTTCTTCATTCTGCTATGTAGGCAGGTCTGCAAAATGGAAGGTGACAAAGCAGTTTCTGTCCATCTCATTTTCTTGGTTGTCGACCTGGTGCCAAAACTCAAACTTTGCTTCCAGGCATTCATTGGAACAGCTTGGCACTAGTGCCACACCACTCAATGTGCCAATGGTAACCCGATCTCCTGCATGGATTTTACTCTGCTAATTGCCTTCACTATTTATTACCTGCACCAAACCAAAGTCCATAAAAAACCTTACTATAGAAGTAGCACTATTGCAAAAGGCCAGAAAATTGAAACAGAAATAACTATTTTCCCTTTCCTGTCTTCCTGTGCTGCCCTTCTATTTTTTTTCATTGCCTGTGTGTCCTTTTTATTGTATGGTAACTGCTACCTGAAAGTGTGGACTGAAGCCTCTCCAAAACCCAAGTTCTAAATCCAGCATTTCTGCTAAAACTGACCTGTGTTCTTTACTAAAGACCAGCTCACTTTTCTCCATTTTATTGCATGGAGAGTCATAGGCTGTCTTTTGAACAACTGGTCAGTCAGGTTTCGAATTACTGAACCTAAGTGTGTGTGCTTTTTAATTACTGCTGGCCCTAGCACAGCTGTTAGGACCTTCACACCCCTGTGCATTCCTGGCTTGCTAGCTGAGCTTCCTGCTGCACCATCCCCCATCCTTTGTTCTTTGGCTTGTCCTGTTTCATTCAAACCAACTCCTAAACTGGTGCACTTTCTTTCCAACTCAGCCATTCTTGCACTAGCACATTCAGACCTTTCACACACAAGCACTTGAATCCCTTTCATTTCCATTGTTCTTTGTTTAAATTCCACACTTTCTTTACTCAGTATCCTTAAGCCAATATCCAGTTCATGCCCTCTAGTCAACAATTGCCATTCACACTCACCAGCTCCTCTGCCTTCTATCTGATTTCCTTGTCCTAAATCAGATTTCAGTGCAGCACTGGTTACCTTTCCTAACAGTGGTGAAATATCTATCAGTGTAGCATGCTCTTTAAATACTGGACAGGCCTCAGAATTACTTGGAGATTGTGGTGCAGTGGAGAATAAAGGAAGAAAACACCCTTGCTGTTTTCCCTTCCTTTCATCTCTCTCCTTTTCTCTACACTCACATTCCCACTCTTTATCTGAGCACACATCTGTCTCATGTAAGTCACCCACCCATGTTTTAGGTTCCAGTCCGATCTGGTTACTGTTGCCCTAACTTTCACCATGGGTGGTTTTCTCTTTTTTCCACTTCTTTCACTGCTTTCTACTTTAGCAGCGGATGTTCTACATGCTAACACTTCACAATTATCACACCAACTGTTACATCTTTCAAAACTCTCACTCAACATTCCATAACTTTCACTTTCATCACTTTGCTATTTTCTTCCTTATCATGATCTTCCTTATTACCAATAATACAAGCTAGTAAACCTCTTATAACAGCAGCTGTCTTCTTTAAACCTGATCTCTGTTTTCTTGCTTTTAATCCTTCCAGCCCCCTTCCATTTTGTGGCACACTCAGCTCAGCTTCTGCTTTCTCTACCTGAACTACAGGTTTCCTAGCTTTAGCCTGCTTCCTTCTGCCACTCCACTGGAAGATGGCTGACTTTAAAATGAACTTAGGCATTTCTAAGTCTACAATTTACTCTAATACAATTTGCCAAATTCGTTATGGGTTGGCCTACTTTTGCCCCTGTAAGCAAACATACACATACATACACAAAGATTCTAAACAAATAAGTACCGTATGAATAATGAATGCATGTCCCATCACTCCCTAGCACTTTAACCACTTAAATGCCGTATGAATGACGCATGCATCTTTCACCACTCCCTAGCACTTTAATTAGGGACTCACTACCACCAGCACTAACAAACATGCGGGTGTCCTTGTGACACACATGAAGTCTCTACACTTTGTTGGTTATATTCAATTCAGCAACCAAACAAAGTTTTACTTCCACCGCATTTGTACACTGGGTGCCCTAAAATTCACATACATAAACAAACACATACATCAAAACAGTATTGCAAACAGGGTGCAAAACTTGGTTACCCCAAAATCCTGCCGACTACGCCAATTGTTTTATCTTGGTAGAGTAATATATATATTGCTCTACTGTCCCCTATTGTATTATTAATATGTAGCCTTAGAATGCCTAATCTCACAGACTTACCACTGTATATAACTTATCCCCACCTTCCCTTCTATATCTATAACCTCAGGCAATTAGATGTAGTAAAAGACAAGCAGGAGTTAAGTTACACATAAAATAATGTATTACTGATAATATTCATAAATAATAACAAAATGCAAAGTACATTTGAATATTGGCAACCATACAACCTGATAAAATGGTGATGTGTAATTCAGGTGGCACACAGACTTGCAGTTACTTAAAATGTCTCTAGTTAAGGCATCGTTGGTGCTCAGCTTTCAGCCACATGTCTGTTCAATATGGCTGCTGAGCTGTGCTCTTCATTGTGTTGTCTTCATCATCACAGGTTAGCAAGAGAGATGCTTCTTCATATGTGGGTCAGTCAGAGAGATGCTTCTTCATATGTGGGTCAGTCAGAGAGAGATGCTTCTTCATATGTGGGTCAGTCAGAGAGAGAGAATGTGGTTGAGCAAGTACATTTATAGATGTTCTCTCCAATTCCTAGAACCAATAGGACATCATGGTACTTAAAGGCCTCTGAGACTAGCCAATTCCAAACAGCCATACCTCAGACCAATGGGTGAAATAGAACATCTTATCTCCTGCCCCCCAAGACCATATATTACACTAACCTGGCTTTGTGTGGGGGATGGGAGAAAAGACTTTAGCAAAGAAATGCTCATCAAACTGGTTTAAGACACATCCCCAAATCCTGTCGTAAAATTACAAAGAAAAGTCGTAAACATGGGGAGGATAAACAAGAATGCCTCTCACCAAGGTACCACTAAATTATAAATAAAGACATACAAAACATTTATCAAGTTATATGCAAAATCCTACATCATAACAGCTTTTTTTATTTTTTCTGGGAGAAACGCTTTCCTTCATTTCCTAGCTGTGCAGCAAAGTCCCAAGCACAATAACCACAGCACACAGCAATGTTTTTCTCTTCTCTTTTTCTTTCTCTCCCTTCCACTTGCACTCCTCCTGGCAAACTTCTTCTCCCTTCGTCCTGACTCTGGCTCCCAGAGTAGTGGCACCGGGCTCTTTTTATAGATCACCCAGAAGTGATCTCCTTCCTGGGTGTGGCAGCATTCCTACCATGAAGGGCTCTGCTGAACCCACAACTCTCTCAAGCGGTATCCATGGAACCCAACAGGGCTGCAGCGAACACCATCTCCCTGCGGGAATCTGTGGAGCCACAGTAACAGCATCTCTGTTAGTCATTTGCACAGAAATATAAGTATCATAATATTTTTAAACCATTGCTAACCATCCTCTATTTTGTTTGTTCTCTTGTTAGTATCCTGACGTGGCACTTCTTTGCTTGTTGCTGCTGCTGCTCTACTGCTAGGGCCCGGGGTACTCAATAGGCGGACTCCAGTCCGCATCCGGACCCAAATACGGTTAAATCTGGACCGACGCCAAAACAAACATGCAAATTTAATCATAATCCAAATGAGTTCTCAATGAAGTGCGCAATTGTGATTCCGCACGATATATCTTTGAGGTTTCTACTCGGTTTGGCTGCTTCATCTATGTCCAATCACAGCAGCTGTAACAGTATCGTCATAGCAACGTTCCCACTACTCCCCGCCTCCCCAAACCACCCATTCCCCCGCCCCCAATACTCGCTCGCTCGCTCATTCACGGCAGCCAGATTTATGTACCGTCACGTGCTCTGGGTCAGGCCGGTGAACAGGCAGTCTCATCACTCGCGGGCAGTGCAAATTTCGATAACTGAATTTTTTTTTGCTGACTGAAAGTGAAGATGGCTGGCTCAAGACAGTACATTGATAAGAAAAGAAAAGTTGATTTTGAAAACCGCAAATTTAAGAGTGAGTGGACAGAAAAATATGCGTTCGTGCTCCCCGTGGGAAGCAGAAAACCAATGTGTTTAATCTGCAACGAGACGGTAGCAATAATCAAAAGTGGTAATGTGAAACACCATTATGAAACCAAGCATGCACATTTCGAACAAAATTACCCTCACAACTCAGAGGTAAGGACCTTAAAAATAAACCAGCTGAAATCATTATATGAAGCTACAAGCAGTGTAATAGTTAGATCAGCCACACAGCAGGAGCGGGCAACAGAAGCCTCACTTAGAGTAGCATGGGTCCTGGGAAAAAACAAGAAACCCTTCTCTGATGCTGAAGTAGTCAAAGAGTGTATGAGTGAAGTGGTGACTGCTCTGTTTGAAGGGACTCAAAAGGATGAAATAATCCAGAAAATAAACCAAATACCCTGTTCTGATGAAGAGGAAGCTGGAGGTGTTCAAATGTGACTTACAGCAGGACCTGCTTCACTTCCCAAGACTTTTGGATCAGACTGCAGGAAAACATCACCATCACAATTATGCTGAATTCCTGGACAAGCTGATTAAAAATTTCCAAACTCGCTTTGAAGATTTCCCTTTGGGAAAACAAGTCTTGCTGTGCATCGAAAATCCATTTCTTGTCAAAAATATTGCAGAATTCTCAAATGAAGCCGCCGCCTTGCCCTCACACCTTTTATGCCCAAGTTCAAACAACTGGTGGCACAAAGAAGGTGTCACCTTTCACACTAAAAGGCCTACCATGTCATTTTTTTTGTTTATAGTTCTAAAGTTAGGGGATTGCCTTTTTTTGGAGTTCCCTATTTGGAATTTGACCGTCACTTTTCCGGACCTCAGACTTTAATGGAAATTTAGTAAGTGGACCTTTCAAATTTATATTTGAGTAGCCCTGCGCTAGGCTGATCTCCTGTATACTGTATTATGTAGTCATCTCTGATGAAGAAGTGTTGGAGCCATCATTTACATAGATCCTCTCATCAGATTGGACAGCCAGCACACACTCCACTATAGAAAACCCAGGAGCAGGCAAACAGCTAGCCAGTTGGCAGAGGCCTCCAGGACTGTGACTTTATTTTTGACGTTATCTTTTACAATTTTAATTTCCACAATAGTCAACTGACCATAGTTGATCAATTAATTAATGGAAAGGTATTGTTGGTTTCTATTATGGTTAGTCAGTTTCTTCCATGTTTTTTGTTGTGTTTAAATAAATCTGTATTTATATTTGTATCAATTCCATGTTTAGTAATTATTATAATCTGTGTTATAACTGAGAATTGTTCACAGCACTCTGTGCCAGCACTCAATGAAGAGCACTTTCCAAAAAATAAGTTGGATTGTATTGTATTGTATGGGGTAGACATGGGTGCTCTGTTCAGGGGACAGGCCTCCTATTACACTTTGTCTTTAGAGGATATTTGGGATTTACTTTTAGAACTTATTTTATTTTCACACTCTTTATGCAACACAGAGTATCGTCAGGCAGCATGGTGGCGCTGCTGCCTCACAGTTAGGAGACCTGGGTTCGCTTCCCGGGTCCTCCCTGTGTGGAGTTTGCATGTTCTCCCCGTGTCTGTGTGGGTTTCCTCCCACAGTCCAAAGACATGCAGGTTAGGTGAATTGGCAATCCTAAATTGTCCTGTGTGTGCCCGGGGTTTGTTTCCTGCCTTGCACCCTGTGTTGGCTGGGATGGGCTCCAGCAGACCCCTGTGACCCTGTAGTTAGGATATAGCAGGTTGGATAGGACGAGATTCACTTCCCTTTCACATGCCTGGGTGAGTTAGTTTACATCTTGATGTGTTTCTGTGTTATTTTTCTTAGTGTCTATCCATTGAAACCACACAGGAAATCCTGCACATTCAGCCTTTACATTCATCAGTTGTTTGTTTTATCTATCAGTGCATTCGCTTCCTAATATTAGCTGTCTACCGGATATATTGTAACACCTCTGCAACGTAATGGAAGTTAGCAGCAACTCTGAAAGTAACACCTATGCATCTAAATTATAGTTAACTCTAATGACTTCATTTGCTGATCATTCAACCATCTATTATCAAAACCAGTTAATCCAGTCCAAAGAGTACCAGACCTTATTCAAGCAGGCCCAAGACAGGAGACCATCCTAAACCAGGTGTGAGTGTGAACCTGTTGCAGAGCACATTGATGCATTCACAGGGCCAACTTAAAGTCACTCAATGCCCTCTAACATGGGCATCTGGGGAAAACGTTTGAAATCCTTAACCCCAGAGCACACACAGACCAACAGAACCTCATTTCAACTCAGCTTAGGCACTCGATAAGGTCATTCATGGGATTAGCTGCTCTGTTATTTAATCAGAGGGTAATGGAAGTGCAGTAAAAATTATTGATAGGAACCGATACATCTGGAAAGTAGAAAGGCAATTAAACAGTATGGAACATTTCAGAAGACTTTGACAGTCACCTTATCTAGTAATGCAACAATACGATTATTCAATCAGAACATAATAATTCAAAAGGCAGGCCACTACCTTAAGCGTGCAGAGTCCCACAGGCAAGGGAGATTTATTATCTTATTACCAAAAATATATAAGGATTGAAAAACCTGGTCAGCTCTTTATGAAACTCAATATTATATGTTGGAAGAACAATGAAGACCACAACAACATTCTGCCAGTTTTTAACTCAGTAGGTCTAAACGTCTGTTTTGCCAAATCAGCATGTAACTTAGATGTTATCTTTGATGCCAGTCTGTCTTTTACAACACACATTGAAAAAATTACGGTACCTTCAGAAAGTATTCAGACCCCTTTGACTTCCAGCACTTTATTATGCTGTAGATTTCATTTTAAACAGATAAAACTGCTATTTTGGCCTACCAATGCAGACTCAAAAACCTATAATGACAAATTGATAACATGTTTTCAGAAAAGTTTGCAATTGAAAAAAAAAGAAACTAAAAACTGACATCTCACCTTCATGTAAGTATACAGACTGTTCGTTAACTTACAACTACTTAAAGACTTTTTGGTAAGTCTCTACAAGCTTTGCACATCAGGATTTAGGCAGTTGATCCCATTCTCCCTGGCTGATCTTCTCCAGCTCTGTTAGACTGGATGGCAGGCATCCCCCAAATGCTGGTCTCTCTGGAGATGTTCAATGGAGTTTAAAGGTGTTTTCACACTCACAGTTTGTTTGCTTTGTTCCAGATCAGGGGACATTTCATTACTTTGTTTTAATTTCAAATTAATTTGATTTCATATTACACTGTACTCTTTAAATTGAACTAAACATCAATAAATATCCCATGGACCTCTTTCATTGGGTGAAAACATCATGGTGGTTATTTGCAAACTGCTGCATTCTCCATCATTAGTAAATGAAAGACATGGGAGAATAGATGCTCAATTTGCATTATATTTATAATGGATATACTGTATGTGTCTACTCAGGGTTTGTATTCTGCTCTATTAACTTTAAATTCCAGCACTAGGAAAATATACGTTGTTTAATAATAATTAATGAAGTGGGTTTCATGTATGTTATATAGTTTCATGCTAGATTTAACTAACTCTATATTTTTATAGGTACTTATTAAGTAAATCCATCCTTCCATTATCCAACCTGCTATATCCTAACTACAGGGGTCTGCTGGAGCCAATCCCAGCCAACACATGCACAGTACAAGGCAGGGAACAAACCCCGGGCAGGGCGCCAGCCCACTGCAGGGCACACACCAAGGACAATTTAGAATCGCCAATGCACCTAACCTGCATGTCTTTGGACTGCGGGAGGAAACCCACGCAGACACAGGGAGAACATGCAAACTCCACGCAGGGAGGACCCAGGAAGCAAACCCGGGTCTCCTAACTGCGAGGCGGCAGCGATACCCACTGCGCCACGGTGCCGCCTACTAAGTAATGCATATCTATAAAATATTTCCACAGGCGGTCATTAGAGTTATGTAAAGGCAATGTGACTTAATTTCTGTTTTTCTTAAAAGAGTATCTTGGAGTCCAAGGACAGGCAGTTACTGATAAGACAATTAATGATCTCAGACATAACCAAATTCTTGTTGATATGAAATAAAAATTATTTAAATTATGGAATCACAAGGGGGGATGGATTTTAAACTGTAAAAATGCAGACTATGAGTATTCAGGACCTTGATGTAAAGTTCCGGATCAGCATTAATGCTATTAAAGACCTCCTTTTGTATTGTGGCTTATTTAATTGTACAGTTTTGGTGTCAGTAGAAGGATCACTAATATACTTCTACATTAGTGGGACGGTTCTGATGATTTTTTTTTCCAGCAGCATGGGATCTGGGACTGCATTGTGAGAAGAAACAGCCGGCACTCAATAAGGTAGCCATGCCCTTTCAAATATGCCTCTTCTCACATGCATGACTCAGGTCTGTTTGTAGACCATTATCAGAGAGTTCTGAACTCTGAGTTGTATGAAGTCATCTTGTTGTTCTCTGGATTTTATGCTTGCTTGATTCTTTAAAGGGGTGTTTGATGTAATTGGTCCTAATGTGCTGTCAGTTGTTAACAGCTCACTGTAGATGGGCACTGTTTCTATGTGCTTTAAGCATGCAGTGATTCAACCCCTGTTAAAAAAGGCAAACCTTAGTCCCTTGGTTCCTAGTAGCTTCCGTCCCACTTCCAAATTACCATTTCTCGCTAAAGTCTTAGAGAAAGTTGTGGGTACCGAGCTACAGGCTTTTTTTGGAGCACAACAATATTACTGATAAATTTCTGTCAGGATTCAGAACATTTCACAGCACTGAATCGGTGCCGCTAAGAGTGACGAACGATCTGCTGCTGGAAGCTGATTTGGCGACGTGCTCATTGCTAATTTTATTGGATTTGAGCGCTGCTTTTGACACAGTTGATCATAACATTCTGATTAACACACTTGAGCGGTGGGCTGGTATTCGGGGTACTGCTCTTAAGTGGTTTGCGAATTACCACAAAGGCAGGACGTTTTCTGTACATGTTGGTAGTTCAACGTCTCCTACTGCTTCGGTAATCTGTGGGGTACCTCATGGGTCTGTTTTAACACCCCGTATCATTGTTAGGCTGATGATACCCAAATTTACTTCCCACTGCAATCAGGTGAAATGAAGTCAATAACAATTAACTGCTTAGATGATATAAAACACTGGATGGTACTTGCCTTCATGAGTCATAAACTGAAGTAATTTTATTTGGTCAACCTACTGTTACCCGACACATTATTTAGCACATTGGGTCCATTTGTCCGGTACTTAAAGCCATGTTCTAAAAAATTTGGGGTGATCTTAGATTCAAATTTGAAATTTGACAAACAGATAAATGCTGTGGTAAAGATTCGTTTTTTCCACCTCAGGTTGATCAATAAAGCCAAGCCGTTTCTGTCACTCAACGACCTACAAAAGCTCATTCATGCTTTTGTTATGCCTCATTTGGATGACTGTAATGCCCTTTATGTTGGCTTATCCCGTATGAAACGGCCTCGCCTGCAAATGGTGCAGAATGCAGCTGCTAGAGTTTTAACCACATCACATCTCTTGGTGTTGGCCGCTCTTCGTTGTCTCCCTGTTAGTTACAGGGTGAATTTTATTTTTTTTTTTGTTTTGTTTTTAAAGCACTTTGTGGGTCAGCTCCACCGTACTTAGCTGATCTTATTTTTCCATATTCGTCAGCCAGGCAGCAGAGGTCTTCAGATAGATAGACAGATAGATAGATAGATACTTTATTAATCCCAAGGGGAAATTCACATAATCCAGCAGCAGTATACTGATACAAAGAAACAATATTAAATTAAATAGTAATAAAAATGAAAAGAATTAAAATAAAATTAATGTTCACATTTACTCCCCCGGGTGGAATTGAAGAGTCGCATAGTGTGGGGGAGGAACGATCTCCTCAGTCTGTCAGTGGAGCAGGACGGTGACAAAAGTCTGTCACTGAAGCTACTCCTCTGTCTGGAGATGACACTGTTCAGTGGATGAATGGATTCTTCATGATTGACAGGAGTTTGCTTAGTGCCCGTCGCTCTGCCACAGATGTTAAACTGTCCAACTTTAATCCTACAATGGAGCCTGCCTTCTTAACAAGTTTGTCCAGGCGTGAGGCGTCTTTCATCTTTAAGCTGCCACCCCAGCACACCACCGCGTAGAAGATCAGCTATTGTTCACTGTCCTACTCGCACAGTTGAAGCTGACGGGTGATTGCGCTTTTGCTGTGGCTGGTCCTGAATTGTCGAACAGTCCACCCCTCGTAATAAGGTCAGCTGCCAGACTTCATAGTTTTATGTTTTTGCTCAAAAAGCACTTTTATTTACTTGCTTTTTAGCTTGTGAGTTTGAGTGCTTAAATCTTTCTATTTATTTTTTTACTACTGAGTTCATCTTATGTATGTATTTTTATTTTGCTTAATTTTATTTTGCTATTTATGTTTGTGTGTTAGTTCATGTGTGTTCATGTATGTATAATATTTCCTTTTTAGTATTTTTTTATATCATACTGTTACCTTTTACTCTATGTAAACCACTTTGGTAAACTTCTGGTTGTTTTAAATGTGGCAGGAGGTCTGGTAGGTTTTCTGTTTTTATGCAAAAATATATATTTGGCTCAAGGTGGGTTCTTGAGGGTTTTAAGAGCCGTTCCCTTGCATATATCCATCTATCCATTATCCAACCCGCTATATCCTAACTACAGGGTCACGGTGGTCTGCTGGAGCCAATCTCAGCCAACACAGGGTGTCAAAAAGGAGATCAAAAACCTAAAGCTGAAACCTACAACTTGGTCTACTACTGCTATTGATTTTTGAAGTTTTGTCCAAAAAAGTGTTAATGCTACATGGAAACCATATTTATAGCACCATATTTTTCTAACATCATCGATGTGCCAATCACACATCAATTACTTGACAATACTGCATCCATCATCCAACCCACTATATCCTAACTACAGGGTCACAGGGGTCTGCTGGAGCCCATCCCAGCCAACACAGGGCACAAGGCAGGAAACAAACACCGGGCAGGGCGCCAGCCCACCACAGAGCGCACGGACACAGATACACACACACACAAACACCAAGCACACACACGGGACAATTTAGAATCGCCAATCCACCTAACCTGCATGTCTTTGGACTGTGGAAGGAAACTGGAGCACCCGGGGGAAACCCATGCAGACACGGGGAGAACATACAAATTTCACGGAGGGAAGACCCGTAAACCGAACCCAGGTCTCCTAACTGCGAGGCGGCAGCACTACCCACTGCCGCTCCCCTTGCATATATAATGGTATTAAGTAATTATGAAAATCAAGAAGTGACCTTGATAAATTTAGGAGTGGTTCTCCTATTTAAACTGGCATTCATTTAGCAGCAATGGGAAGCCTTGGTAAAGTTAGTCCTGCTGCACAAATGATTAAAATGTATGGGCCAAATGTTAATAAATATACAGTAATAAGAAAGGGAACACAAAGGCTGCAGGATTATCAGTGACCAGTGGAAATTAGTCTTACTTTGGATAGATGAACTAATTTACAAAATAAAGAGCTAAAGATAAAAAGGACTGGACTATAGATAGAACATATAATGCTTGGAAAAGTGAATTACATGACAGACATGGCTAGTAAACTGGTAAATCAAAAGAAAGATCAACAAAAGATGAAATAAAACATATGGGAACAGGAGCATAAGCAGTCAGGGCGGCTCCTCGGTACAAATTCTGTGGTGGTTTCACAGGCAAAATCCCTTTACCCTCAATTCCCTAATGTTCCTGCAATCTCAAAATGAAATTACAATTCAAAATGTAACCAGGAGGATGATGAATGGGCAACTTGTATCCTACCTCCTCCTTATAATTGAAATCAGCAGGCTGCTGCTGCCATCCCTGTCCCGGCATAACCTTCCATTGCCCAGCTAGCAGTCGCAGACAGTCAAGTTACTTCCACTATGGAAGATCAAGATTTAGGATGGGAAGGAGAAACATAACTTATGTGTTCAGGCGAGTTCACTTTCAAAGGAGACTAGGAATTCTCCACTGGGAGAGTGGAAAATGCTGCTGGGAATGTAGTTGGTGAAGTACACAGGCCCTGGAGACCCTCAGAACTTTGGAAGATAATAAAGGAACTGGGAAATCCAAAGAACAATGTAGGTGCATTTTTAGAGGGTTTGTAAACTGTTATACTTTCACATAGGCCAACATGGGAAATATGACAGAATTAATGATGGCCATTTTAAAGTGAGATTAGTGGAATCAATAAAAAGCTAAATGAATTGAATGGCTAGATGATGATACAGTGTTAAGGGATTTGTTTTCAAATAATGGTCTCACTGAATCAGACGTGCTGAAGGAAATGTATCCTATGTGACAGTTAGGAGCTTTCTCGCACCCTTGAACCCTCAGCTCACTCGTCAGACACCAGATTAAAAGTCCATTTATTATTTATTATAATAATAATGTGCACAAAGCACGCTCCTCTCCACAATATTCATTAAACAATAAACCAATAACAATCCTCCTCTCACAGACGCTTAGCCACCCTGCCTTCCAACTCAGCTCATCCGTCTGGGATTTTCCACAGACAGTCCTTTATATTCCTTGACCCGGAAGTGTTTGAGCCCTCAATCCATGTGATTATCCAACATTTCCGGGTCGGGTAATTCTCTTTTTCTTCAGCCCGGAAGTATATCATTCTTTCTATTTCCGCAATCGTGAATTACTTCTGGGCTATAAGGAAAGTATAAGTCCCTGGGCCTCCATGCAGCGTCCTCCGGTGGCCCCCATGGTATCCAGCAAGGCTGTGGTAAAAAACTCCAAGTTCCATGATGCCCTACTGGAATTCGGGGCCCTTTCATGTTGCAGGGATGGCTCCATCTGGCGGTTTGGGGGTGTTGGCTGGGATACACGGCCGGCAATCCCTCACACCTATAAAGATTGATTGATGTAAAATAAAAGATTGCAAGTCTGAAGATGAACCTGATGATTATTGGGAAAGGTTCCGGGAGATTTTTGAGAAATATGCTAACCGGTTTGTGGGGCCTTTGTTTGTTAATATGTTCATCGATGGCTTGCAAAGTAAGCTGCAAGAGCAATTAAACAGCAGTACATTGACTGTCACACTTTTAGGAAGGCTCTGGCCGCAGCAGCAGCCATACATTTTTTTAACCAGATTAAAGAAAGGAAACAAAAACAGTCAGATAAATTACAAATTGCTCAGACTCAATTTTGTGTGGGCCAAAGTAATCGAGGCCTAAGATACTTTAATCATCAAAGCCATAATCAGGGCCGAGCAGAGGTCACAGTAATATTCATATACCAAGAAATGTCTGTTTTATCTGTGGAGAGAGTGGTCATTGGAGAGGTGAATGGCCTAGAAATAAACAAAATAATCCAGGAATGAGAAGAATTAGAAATGATGGTCCAAAAGCACATAATAGGAGGGGGTACCCAAAAATAACCAGAACTGAAAAAAAATAGTTTTAAAAATTTTTACTTACTAAAACTTTAGTCTTCTTCTAAATACTCACCATGTAAATGAAAGCACTTGTCCCAACGGTTTTCCCACTGGTGGAAATATTTTTGGAATTACTGAAGAGGAACATTGTCCAATGCCTGCAGCGATTTTTCTTTGAGTTTTTTTTTCATATGTGGGAACAAGAAAAAGTCACACGGAGCAAAAGATCAGGCGAGTTGGGAATGTGGCAAGAACTCCAAGACACACAAGTCAATTCAGAAATCTCTTCAGTAGTCCGACGACGATCTCTGTAAATTGCATTGCAAACTTTTTCAAGATTTTCGTCATTCCTAATTGTGGAAGGTCAGCCAGATCTTGATTGGCCTTCAAGTGACATTTCCCCTCGTTTGAAAAGCGAAAGCCACTCTTAGACTTGTGTTTTACTTAATGCTTCCTCTTTAAAAGCAGTTTCAAGCATTACTACAGTTTCAGCAGATGTTTTCCCTAAGAGAAAACAAAGTTTAACACAGACTCGCTGTTCTTTATGATCATCCATCACAAAAATCACAGAACACGTTTAACTCTTTGAGGGCTGAGTATTTTTTTCCAAGGAACTCAGTTTTCTTAAAAGCACACGATGCACTGGTTTCACACATAAATCAACATAAAACATCTGTTGCTAAGTGCCGTGGCTGCTGTTGGCGCCTGTTCAGCATCTCTGGCAGCAGTGGCTGCACAGGGACGGCTTGATGGCCAGCAGGAATGCACAGTGGGCCAGCTAACTCTCTGTCTTCGCACAGCAGGTGTGTGACGGTGGCAGTCACAGTGTAACACAATATGGTTTGTACCTCTCGTCATCAAAAGTGGTTGTCCTCCTAGGCAAACGCTGCTGTAAGTGTATCAGCTGCACAAATGTGTTCAGCACCACAATCAGCTGGGGAACAATGGGCTGATGCTGGTACCTCCCTTTCTTTGTCGATATTCATCATCCGGATGCCTTGCATCAAACTCAGAGTCAGAGTGCGATTCAGTGATAATACATAAAACGTCCATGGAGTATTTTGCTTTGCACATTTGTTTTAGTCTCAGCAGATGCTGATGCCATTTTAGAGGCTGTTTGCTCTTCACTACTCATGCAGGCACAGGGGATCGAGGACAAATCAACAAAGCTACGTAACTTTCCTTCAAGCAAAGAGAATCGAACTGAAAAGTAAAGGCGAGTTTTGTCGCAGTTTACAGCCCATTACCATCTGCTACCCCTGAATTTTGACAAAAGTCGACATCAGAACTGAAAGAGTTAATAAGCACCAAGAAAAACCGACATGGAATGGCGTACGAACAATACAGAGCAACGCCACTAGGCAGACTGCCACAGAATATTGTAAGCATGCTACACAACTAAGTCTAGATTGTTCACCAGGTACAGATTCCAATTATTTTTGGGTACCCCCTCACATTGTGTCCTGGACTATGCAAAATCCGACAGGTCAAGCATAGGAATTTGTGAATCCGAGTTCAACTGAGGTACCTAATACTCATATAATGACATGTATTAGACAGAATGTTTCAGATGAACTTAAAATAATTTTAACAGTACGAAGAAAAACTGTTCCCTTTCTAGTGGACATGAGTACATTAACATCCACCCACTATTTTAACGTCAATACCACCAGAGACAATGATTTTTATACAGTTGTACATTTATGTAGTGCAGTCTTTTCTGTCCCAATACACCAAGAGACTTATTTCTTATTTGCTTTTACATATGAGGGAACTGGACAGTGCTTCCACAAAGTTTTTGCAAAAGTCCTACTTTTTTTTTTTTTTACAAAGTCTAAAGCAAGATCAGGATGGATTGGAATTCACAAATTCAACGGTATATTGATGGCTTTTTGCATTGTTCTCGTTTAAAATTAGTTCAAGCACTAGCTGAAAAGGACCACAAAGCATCTTGCCAAGCCAAAGTCAGACACTTGGGTCATGATCTGCATGGTACTACACGAACAATTCCTCCAGAACATAGAGCTGCTATTCAAAACATACCTCAGCCATTATGACACAAAACAATGTGCAAGTTTTAGGGATCTGTGGGTATTGCAGGCAGTGGATTTTACAATACACATTAACAGTGCATCCTCTAAATGACATTTCCAAACTTTCTGCTCCTGACCCCATACAGTAGACTATTAAGATACAAGAAAGTCAAATATAGCTACTTCTATCTCAAGCTCCAGCCTTAGTTCTTCCTAACTTTCAAAAACAATTCTTTTTATTAGTTCATGAAGCACAGGGATTTTCTCAGGCTGTACTTGCTCAGAAACATAATTTCAAGCACCATACGATTGTGTGTTATTCTAAGGCTTTAGATCCAGCGGCTGCAGCTCTCCTGGCATGTCTTAGAGCAGTTGCAGCAGCACATCTTGCTCTTGAGGCTGCGCAGCCTTTACTGTTATTGCATACACACTCCAAGTGCCACATACAATTGGTACTATTTTGACTAAAGCACCTACTCAGCACTTGATAGCTTCCAGATTAAGCAACTGTGAGTCTGACAATGTTCCACTGTGCTCCTAATGTAAAGGTCCAGCGTTGTCCTCAGTCAAATCCTGCTACATTTTAACCTTCATCACTTGATGGAGAAGTGGACGAGGATTCTCATGATTGTGAGTAAGTCATTTTCACATTGCTACACTTCATGCAGATCTCTGATTCACACCTTTGATGAATGCTGACTTAGAGCTTTTTGTACATGGCTTCTCCAGTTGTTCTGTGGATGGCAATATTCAAACAGGTTATGCTGTATGTACAGAAATGGAGTGCATTGAAAAGGCTAAACTTCCATACACCAGTTCATCACATGAGGCAGAAATATTATCTTTGACTAGGGCTTGTATACTTTGTAAAAATCAAACCGCTAACATTTATACTGACTCCCTCTATGCTTTTGGGGTAGTCCATAATATTGGGTCTCTTTGGAAGCATCATGGATTTTTAACATCCTCTGGCTCCCCTATTAGACACAACATACTAATTTCAAATGTGCTTGATGCTTTGTAGTTGCCATCAGCACTAACTGTGATAAAAAGTCAAAGGAAATCACACAGTGAGTAGAGGATGTGATTTAGCTGACTTAAACGCCAAGCAAGCTGCAGTGATCGGCCCTTCAGAACTCTCTCAATTCCATTAAGTAGACCTCACTCAATTACTTAACATGCAAATTCATGCTAGTGAGAAAGAAGGGCAAGTATGGATAGCAGCCGGATGTGCACCTGACACTGAGCTTCTGTGGCGTTCCAAAGATGGCCACCTTGTAGCCCTACAGTCCCATCAGCCCTGGTTGGCTCAGATTTCTCAGTGTCCATCTCATGTGTCAAAACGGGGAATGCTTTCCTATATTAAGCAAACATGGTTTGGTTGTTGATTTTGCCACACAGGGCCACCAAACTTGTACTCAGAGTATGATCTGTCAACTATACAACATTGGTAAAATAATATATCATCCATTTACAAATGGATTTTTTGCAATTACCTGAAGTTCAGAATTTTGAATATATATTAGTAATACTTGATTTATTTTCTAAATGGGTAGAAGCTTTCCCTTGTAGGAAGGCTGATTCAACAGCTGTAGCTAAGCAGCTATTAAAAGACTTCCTAACTCATTTTGGAATACGATGAACACAGGCCAGTGACAGAGGGACTCACTTTGTAAATAAAGTCATTCAGGACATTTGTAAAGCATTAAGAATTTGGCAACTTCTGCATTGTTCTTATCATCCTGAACCAAACTGAACTAGCTGAAAGAACTAATGGCACTATCAAAAATAAACTTGCTAAAATGTGTGCAGAAACTGGCATTAAAATGGCCTGATGCTTTACCTTTAGTACTTATGTCGATAAGAATAACACCACGTGATAAAACGGGAATTACTCCTCATGACCTTTTAACTGGATGACCTATGCTACAACCTTTAGCAGCTCGTTTGACTTGCAAACAAATGGATATCAATTTTTTGACTGAACACATGCTTACTGTATTGCCTTCACACATTCTCTCAGTTCTGCTTACTCGCAGGTTCAATCTGCATTGCCACCTGCCTTGACTGAACCTATTCACTCCTTTCATCTAGGAGACTTTGTGTTTATTACAGTGCACCAATGAAAGAACACCACATTGGATCCTCCCTCTACAAATACAGTACTTACTCACCACCTAGACTACTGTAACGTGTGAAGGACAGCCAGCATGGGATCACACATCCACAAGAAAAGGACTCCTCATCCTACGTCTCCTGATTGTCTGTAGCTTCCAGGTCCACAGGGTAATTTTGCAGGCTCATTTGGACTCAGAAGAAGATGACAGAAATTCCAAGTGTAGCCGCCGAGGCATAAGACGTTGTCAAGCACAGGTAAAACGCATGTCAAAAGAAATCTCACTGTCCAAAAGTTCGTTTTAAAATATTTAGTGAAAGTTAAAAGCAAATAATCCACACAAGAATAAAAGAAAAAATAGTTACACAAGTATAATAAAGGGCAAAAAAAAGGAAAAATGTTTCTTCTATAAACTTAGCCTTTCTTGAGAAACTTTAGCTATTTCTATACTTAAAAGTTCGTAATTTCTTCTTCTATATGTCTTAAGTGTACGGTACATCACTTATATAAAGTAGTTTTCTTTGCGTGTTACTTCACACATTCAAAGAGCCCCTAGGCCATCAAGCACGATCACGAGCACGGTTAAAAACCATATGCCTCTACACATGGCAAGGCTGTCACTAACTAACTGAACAATAATCTTTACTCACAGCTGTTAGAAATGGCAAGAATATACCAATACAATTGTACTTATGGAGGGTTATAGGAACCTCCCATAGTTTATGCATTGTCATCTAGCAAGATATTTATCTTATAGATCTAGGAAAATGGCTCCTACACCAAGGTTAAAGTTGAAATTTTGACTTTAATCATGAAATAGACCTTTATTTTCATCAGCGTGTCCGTATTTTTTTTTTTTCTCTCTCTTTTCTGTGGCCCTTAGATGCTTCCATACATTGGCTTTCCAGCTGGGTAAAGAATCAAAATCCATCCTGTCAGGACACCACCAGATACATGCTATCTATCACACTGGGTACTCAATTTGGCTGGAGGGCCAAAAATCTAAGAAGAGTTCTGATGGTTACAAAAATGTTCACAATTATTGAGGCCACTGTGCTCCTGGGAAAACTCGAAATTTTAGAAATGGTTTTATACCCTTGCCCTGATCTGATTGCCTCACTACAATTTGATCACAAAAGAGATTCTTGGACACCCTTGGAGTTCATAGTTTTTCTGACATGCAATGTGAATTGTGGATCTTCTATACATAGGTGTGTGCCTTTACAAATGATGTTTATAAATCCAATTTTTTTGTTGCACACATTTTTTTCCTATTTTTTGGCATGGGGATATTGTCAAAACTGAGATCCCATGACATCAACATTGTAGTTTTTAAGTTCTCTATTCTTGGGTTCGTGGTCTTGTTGAAACACAAGTATTCTCCTAAGGTGTAAGTTTCTTGTAGACTTCATCAGGTTTTCCACAAGGATTGCCTTGCATTTTCTACATTCATTTAACACTCACAAGCATAACCAGGGGCTGCTGCTGAGAAGTATCCCCACAGCCTCTCATTGCCACCATCTTGTTTCACAGAGGATATGGTGTGTTTTTTGATAATGTGTTTTGTTCAAACACAGAATTTAGTCGGATGGCCAAAAATGCTCCACTTTGGTCTAATTCCACTACAAAACCTTCTTCCAGCTGACTTCAGGGTCTTCCACATGGCTTTCCCTTTGCCACTCTCCTATAAAGCAGTGACTGGTGAAGCACCCAGGCAACACCTGTTGTCTGCACAGTCTTTCCTGAGCCTTGGTTGCTTGTGACTCCTTCAGAGTTCTGAGGTCTTTTGGTGGCCTCCCTCACTTCTGTTCTTCTTACAAGATCATTCAGTTTTTTCTCTCTGTAGCAGATTTCCAGCAGTGCCATACTCTTTCCATTTCTCCTAATGACTGATTCACTTGGTGTCATGCATGTAGGTGGAGTGGTGGCTCTGAGGCAAGGAATCTGTGCCGACAATCTGAAGGTTGTCGGGTCAAATCCAGTAAATGCCTGAAGTGACTCTACTCTGTTGGGCTCTTGAGCAAGGCCCTTAACCTGAAATTGCTTTGTCCTGGGTAGGATGTTAATCTGCAAGCAGGTCCTCCATATTACAGTTTGGTGGCACTCCAATCCCAATCCAGGAGGTGTGGTGGGTGCGACAACATACTATCAGTGCCTGCTCCAAACCTTTCTCATGCATATGTGTTAGGGGGCCCTGCTGCTAACACTACAGTCTTTTTTTTCACCCACAGTGGCAAGATGATGCCTAGTGAGAGCAAATGACTCCGCCCCTTCTGGCTGGGACCACAGAGCGGGGTTTCAATCCAGACTCGAACTGCCAACAGAACAGAGCTTGTGAGAAAGACCTGTTTTATCGAACTGCTAATGTTACAAAGAGAGAAAAGTCATGAAGAGTTCTTTTATTTTTGTTTAACTGCCTTTTGTGCCATCGAGTGCCTGATTGTTTGATATTATTTGTGTTAGGATTAAAAAGGGTGACCCTGTTGGCACTCTAATATTTCCTTGACATACACAAGTGTCACTACACCCATTCAAACTGGATATTCAGTGACTTGGATATTTTCTTGCCTCTGTTCCATGACATGTAGTTTTCAATCCACTTTTCACAGTTGGTGTGTTCTTTTGTCTTCATTGTGCAGGTTAGACCACCATACTAATCCACCAGAAGTTGGCACTTCCACAGGCAGTGAGGTGCATTTAGAATACAATCAACTGAAACACAGGTGACCTCCATTTAACCAATTCTGGGTTTTCTAAAACCATTTGGCTGCACCAATGAGGATTTAGGTCCCACAAATAAATGTTAGGGCACCAATCCGGTCATCTGCAAGGGCCAGTGCCAGTACAAATAATTAAAGCAAATTTAGAAAGCTGTCAGGATAGGTTAATGAAATATTTTCACACTCTACCTCAGGTTATAAGATGGTCCATCCAGCATTGCAGTCTTTTCACAACTGAATGCCTCCTTCTAGCAGCTGAGGGCTTTATAGGCGAGGAACCAGAATGGATGGAGTCAATTACCCTCACTGAACTTCTTATTGGTGCAGCGGAAGGAAGAAAAAGAGGAGAAGGTTAGAGTGAGTGCCCCTTCTCGACCTAGAGTGGTAGTTCGTGCTTTAGATGAGCCCGGAGGGTGGTCCACAGATGCTCATATGTGTTAAGTGTCCTATTAAAGCTGTGAATCTTCTTTTGTATTTTATATTTTCAGTTAATTTAGACCACTTTTCAGGGGTCTGCTTTCACTTTTTCTATTGACCAGTGTCCAAAAAGCCAAATTAAATCCACTTGTTGTATAACAAGGAAATGTGAAAACTTCCAAGAGGGTGAATACTTTTTATAGGCACCATAAACTTTCAAAAACTTCCAAACATTGCTTTGGAGAATCACTTCTCCAAAAAGTGCCTTAGAAATTCCCTCTGAATCTGGAAACTCATGAATATCTCCCAAAACTAACACAACCAGGAGCAGAGGACATCTTGGAATTATAAGCCAGAAGATCATGTGATCTGAGCCACAAACAAAATAGTCAAGGAATTCTCTTCCATTCAGATGTCAGTCAAGGGTGTAAATAAAACAATGAACTTGCTAAACAATAGTCTGTTATTATTTGTTAAAGCTTAAATGAAGTGGTGAGGCGGCCTTTTGCTGTTATGCACCAAAAATCTGGAATACATTACCAACCAAGATATGCCAGGGTAACACAGTGGAACATTTTAAGAAATTCCTAACGTCACACTTATTTAAATTTTGCTTTTTCATAGCTCCAGTTTAGATCTAGTCTTAATACCGCATGTGGGTTTACCTCACCACCACCTGATCAAAGTCCTCTGCAACCCTCTGTGATGTCTGAAGGAAGGCAGATACCCTAATTTGTCACAAGACCCATTGAATCCTCTAAGATGAAGCATAAGAAGAACCAACAAAGAATGTCTTAAGAACATTTATGTTAGAGAGAATGTTCAATGGGTACCTAACACACCAGACCAGACACAGAGCCTCATGTCCCAGCACTATTCAAACCATCACACAGCACACAGTTCCTTTATCATCTTGTCTCTTCTACCTCCACTCTTCCTTCAAGCTTCGCCCTCCACCTCCCGGTTTCAGCTGTCCCCTTTAATAGAGCACCTGGAAGTGCTCCAGCTGTTCCATGATCTCCTTCTGGCTGCACTTCCGAGTGTGACGGCAACCCTGCAGAGGAGGGGTCAGCACGGGCCCCAGCAGGGTTGAGCTTCCATTCTCCGTGGCACTGTTGCAAGCCAGGGGGTCTGCTTTCTGTCATCCAGGGGAATTAATTGACCCGTGCAAACTCCTTCCCCCGTCCTTTCCTTACAGAGGTATGCCGGCCAGGTAAGAATACTGGCTGCCTGTTACACCCTACATATCAAGTTTTATTTTTTCATTTAACCAGGCCATCTGACCTTATTGTCAGACTGTCATTGAGACACTTTGAAAAATACCTTTCTTTATATGAGGACTCTGCTTTCCTTAATTATACAACTGTCTTATGTAAGTGTGCATTATTTATTTATCTTTTGTATATTACATATTCATTACTATCCATATCTAATTTTTTATTTGCTTTTCCTTGCATGTTACAACTTCTCTGTCATCTTGTAAAGCAGTTTGAGCTACATTGTTTGTATGAAATTGTGCTATAGAAATAAATGCTGTTGTTGCTAGTGTGTACATGAGTTAAAAACTCCACAGTAGGTGGGCCGGACAAGTCTGGATGATGCCTCGGTTTTGTTTTGTTTTGTTTTTTTGATGTAAGGAAGGGATATATACAGTAACTGAGGTTCTCCTCATTGGCTCAAAATCATCATTATCCAAAGCCGATAATCTTTCTCTTGTGATTGATAACTCAGTTGTTTCCTCATCACCTCAGGTCAAGAGTCTGGGTGTCATCCTCGACAGTACTCTATCTTTCCAATCTCACATTAATAACATCACCGGTCTGCTTACTTCCACCTACGTAATATCAATCGCATCCGCCCCTCCCTCACTCCCCATACCACTGCCATTCTTGTTCACAGTCTTGTTACTTCTCGTCTGGACTACTGCAATTCACTCCTCTTTGGTCTCTATAATAAATCTTTCCATAAGCTTCAGCTAGTCCAGAATTCTGCAGCTCGCATCATTACTCAAACCTCATCTATTCACCATGTTACCCCGGTCTTACAGCAGCTTCATTGGCTCCTGATTAAGTTTCGAATTGATTTTAAAATTCTGCTATTAACATTTAAGGCCATTCATAACCTAACCTTGCCCCTCCATATCTGTCCAACCGTCTTCATGTTGCCATTCCCTCCTGTAACCTTAGATCCTCTTCCTCCATCCACCTGACCGTCCCTCTCGCCCTTCTTACCTCCATGGGTGAGCAGAGCATTCAGCCGTTCTGCTCCCAAGCTCTGGAATTCATTACCTACTGAGATTAGAAATATCAAATCATTTTCATCCTTCAAATGTAAACTTAAAATGCATCTGTTTACAATGGCTTTTTGTTTATGATTACAGTGGCTTTGTTTGGTTTTAATTTTTTTATTTTCTGACGTTTTAAGTTGTGTATAATGTGTCTTTCATTTATTTATTTATTTATTTATTATTATTATTATTATTATTATTATATGCCAGGGCACCATAACAGAAGGACAGGGAACATACAGTGTGAGAAATGAGCTAGGTTGTGCCAGGGCTGTTTAAGCCAAAAAGAAGTTTCCGGACTCTAGATAGGTGCTCCTGGTGGAATTACAGGATGGCCCTGACTCTAAAAGTAACCCTCAGGGGGGTTTAAAGTCCTAAAGTGATCTTATGTATAGACATTAACTCGACTGGCAAGAGGCTTGAAGACCAGGGATTGTGGAGTCGGGGTACTGGAGGTGAGACAGGGGTATTTAGTGTGTCACTGAACTGGGTCAGCTTCTTTCTCCTAATAGATAGGGAATCAAGGGATTAACAAGTTTCAGCATTTGTTGTTTCCCTTTGACTAGTCTGGTAATGTGTTACTCACTAGTGTGCTTAATGATCCTTGTTATTCTTTCTTGGTCTGAAGGTGGATCAAGAGGGCCCCCTATTGTTCACAGCTCATAGAGTGTAACCTTTATAGTATGATCAAGCATTCTGTCACATTGGCAAATAGAGGTATGCATTTCCAAGGTCATTCAAATATTTCAGATTAGATTCGATACTTTCTTGTCATTGTAATGTTTACAGATTAATAAAATACACAATACAATATATGCAATGTACAAGAGACCCTGTGCAGAATAATACCGGATTATATAATATGATTTACAAAATAAAACAGAAATATAAATATACATTTTTCAAATCGAAATAACCCGAGAGAGTAAAAAATGATAATACTTTATGGACTATTTCACTATTGTTACTATAAAATGCTAATTAAACAGTCCTTAACAACTTTGAAAGGAGTATGATGAAGATGTGTAAGGCGCATTCAGAGGTCGTCATATTCTTGGGAGATGAAGGCTGCAGCTCTTGGGAAGGAGCTGTTCTACAATCTAACTGTGTGAACACAACTGTCCCACACCATATGGTAGAGGGGCACATAGACGGGTTCCAGGGTGTTTGGTGGGTTCCTAGCAATGCACTCGTATTCTGATGAAGTCAACAAGTGTAGAAGGCATCCAAGTTCAGTAGTTCAGTCCCAGGGACCCTCTAGGCTACCTTCACCATGCAATGTAAATCTCTCTAATGGGCAATCACAATTACAGAGGACATCATCAGATGCTTCACAACAGCGTCATTCGACCAACGGCCACACTGCAAGATGGAACTTCGACAGAGCAGCACTTTTCAATCTATTTTCATTCAGGACTTTCTACTTCAATCATATAAAATTTGCGAACAAGTGGGGACTTTTCCCATTTGGGATCTCACCACCCTTTACATTTCTTTATGTTTATTGAAACAATATATTTACATTTATGTGTGTGTGTGAGAGAGAGAGAAGGTGTTTGGACAGTACATTCAGTGTATATATGTGGTGACACTTGTGGAACTTAAGGCTTTACAGATATTCCTAAGGGCTTCTGCTTCCATAAAGTTTGTATGCTGAGTGGCTACCTGAACTTGTAGTTATCGTAGCTGCTCTTCCATACCTCTAATGACTTTGGTGTGGTCCACTGGGTCTGTCATATTTCCCCCAAATCCTACAGACTATACCACTGTAAAATAAAGGAGTTTAAGTCAGCCCAAAGAGTTTGGTAACAAGTCTGATAACCCTGTGTAATGGAGCTACTTGAAAGGAATTAAAAACAAATAACACATAAGTGTACAAAAGTATGGCTTCTACCGTGGTCAAAGAAAAAGATATAAGTGCTTCTGAGTCAGAACTTTGTCTTCCTTATTTGTGGGTCCGAAAGTGAATGCCTTCCTAGCGTGGTTTCATAGCATCCTCCCTGGAGGGGCGTGGCTTCCTGAGTCAGAGAGGAAGTGATGTCACTCGTCTTCTGGTTAGTGTCCCTCTGAACTGAGATTGTGTGAGTGACAGCACCCCCTCATGACTCGAGGTGGACACATTTTTCCTTGATTTACCCCTCTGCTCTACACTTTAACATTAAATAGCAGCCAAGTGCCCCAAGATTTGTTGCAATTCTAAGGTTTTTTTTTTTTACACATATCAAACTTGTGGGTACAGCTGTCATTTTTAATAGCTTTGGCTCCTCCATTCAGTTCAGACTACATTGGACTTTTTCATGTTACTGTCACACTGCTGTGCTGTTGAAAGTGAAACCTGAAAGTGTAAACGTAACAATGGCTATGAAAAGAGGCTTTGTGGTGTTGCAGGGTCAATTATGAACCAATATGACTAGAAAATGAAACACTCTTACCTAAGTGGGGCAGAAAAACAAAGACAAGGAAGAAAGCAAAATATATCTCTCTATTATTAAAAAAATCCTGTGGGAGGGAATGACTAGGAGATGACACATGATCTTCACGTTAAGATCACGGAAGACACTCAAAAGACCCACGAGACGAAAGAGATTGGCCATGGAGTGTCTCGCGGGGACCTTAAACATGAGACTTTGTGCTAAGAGATTGACCCAGGACCGTCTCGTGATGACGTACTTACAGATGACGGGCAGCAAAACACTCAGTCGTGTAAAGGCTTTGAGCACACACAGATCCAGGGTTCTCAGCGCATATAAAGTGCGTAAGGACAGTACATTATAAATGAAACGTCAATGACTAAGCGAAGAAGAAAGCAGCGCGGAGAAAAGAGACTCAAAAGTGTTGGAGAGAAAAAAGGGCAAAAAAGAAAAAATAATCTAGGTGCAAATTCAGAAAATAAGGAAAGTAATTATTAGCCCGTAACAAGTGGAATTGAAACAAAGCACGTCCAACTGGGCTCAGAATTAAAAGACAGAGTAAAAGACAAAGTAGAACTTCATAAAGACGTTCACAAACGTTATACACATGAAGAGCAAGTTAGAGATTATGAAAGCAGTGGAATGCGAAAGGCTCAAAAAAAAAAAAAGTGGGCGACACATGTGGAGAAAGTTAAAGAATATGAAAGTAGGAAAATTAGAAAGTAAAAAAAAAATAAAGTAAAGATCGCAATAGCGCAAACAAACGGAAATTATTACTCGAAAAAGGGAAAATAATCACCACAGACCAGGGGCCTCATGTATAAACGGTGCGTACGCACAGAAATGTTGCGTAAGAACTTTTCCACGTTCAAATCGCGATGTATAAAACCTACAATTGGCGTAAAGCCACGCACTTTTCCACGGTACCTCATGTCTTGTCGTACGCAAGTTCTCCGCACGGTTTTGCAAACTGGCGGCACCCAGCGTCAAAGCAATGGTACTGTTCTTGTGTGATTACTCATTATTTTCATGACGCGGCTTTATAAATACACCGAAACTAACCGCATATTGTTTATTAGTGTAATGCATCTGATTGTAATTAACTTGTAACAATATAATGGTCCAGGGAACAGCCATAGTATTCCAAATACCATAACTGTTCTCACTTCTCCTTCTTCTTCTTCTTCTTCTTCTTTCAGCTGCTCCCGTTAGGAGTTGCCACAGCGGATCATCTTTTTCCATATTACTCTCACTGCACGACTCGTAGTATTTATATCACTGTATCTGAGTGTGAATCACAGCAGCAGCTGATCGGAAAGAGAATTATCGGTATACGGCATTAAGCACACGCTGTCTCTGCCACGGCAAAACGTTTCAAAGCCTTTCCTGTACGGACCTCGCGGTTCAGAAACAGTTTAATCCCAAGAACTTTAAATGCACTCAATCAATTGCACCTTGTAGAACTGTTAGGACTTATAAGTACAATCACCCCACTGTAAACTTGCACTACAGTTATAATATCGCACAACCTGAGCCACTTTATAAAGCGCATTTACATATGATGACGATATCATTTTTAAGGTGAAATGCAGCAAAATATGTTTGTTAAATTATACACATAAAACTTTAACTTCATTTAAATAATCTATATTCTTCACTGGGAGTGTCGTGAAGGGTAGAATAATTAAACATGTACTACGAAGATATTTCAATGTTCTTTAAACGTTTTGAAGAATCGGCGCTAAGCTTACAGATGGCTTAACTTCTATTACAGAGCTGATTGTATGGCGATCGGTTACTTGGGGAAAGAAAAGCAAGGACTCTTGGGGCGGCCACGCCAATATATATTGAATATAAAACAGAAAGAGAAAATAACAACACAGCTAAAAATGCAGCGACAAATTTCGACAAAAGATAAATGCTTGTCATGAGCACGAGGCTCATGAAACCCATGTTTAATAATGTGCTTTAGCTCCCATCGTCATGAAAATGACATCACGTATACATCTCAGTATTTTAGTTATTCAGAGAGCTGTAATATCACAAATGTAATGGACTCTGTGTCCAGTTGGAGGAAGAGAGACAGTTTAAGAAGCAAGTAGTGATTCACACACATAGATCACATACGAGTAGAAGATCAAATACAAAACAAAGCATTTAACGTGCTACTTTAATTACGATGTGATTTGAGAAACTGGTTAATTAAACGATTTTAAGATGAAGTTTATGATGTTCTACTAAATGACAAAATAAACTACGTGATTAAAGTGGAAATGTCGAGATTGAAGTTGACATTTCGTGCTTTTTCCCCACCGTGTGCCTTTTTTCTCTGTACCCTAATAAACTTTCATATGACACTCAGACAGTGGGCTACAACTCGGCTTTTCACGGCGACTTTGATATGTGACTTCTTTTTATTTCCGCACTGTGCGATTTTGTGAACGTGAGCTTTCAAGTTTCTCCAACACGCTATGTCACTCGATCAACTTCATTTTGTTGATTATACCACGGTTTATTTGAACAAATAGTATGTTTTTCCTTTGCCTCCACTTGGTATTCGCTGAAATTCTTATATTTTCCCCTGTGCTTTTCCCATTGTCTTTTCACAGAAGGCTGCGCTTAAGGGCGATTTATATTGATTTGCATATTCAAATAGGCGTAATTCTGGGAGGATTTGGGCGTTACATAATGCGCGTGCACGGCGCTAGTTTTCACGCTGGTCGGGATTTATGTAGCGGAAGAACGTGGAAGTTGGAGTACGCACAGATTCCTGCATCTGGATTTTTCTGTGCGTAAGCACATTTCGGCCTTTGTGCTTACGCCATGTTATAGTGTGAGTTCTACGCACGGCGTTATACATGAGGCCCCAGGTGTCACTGAAAAAAAAGCAGGACAAAGCGAGGTAAGAAAATAAAAGACAGAGCAGGTTAGAGATAATGAAAAGTTGAATTCAAAAGACTCAAAAAAATCGTAGGCGTGAAACACATGCAGAGCAAGATGCAGAATATGAAAGCAGAAAAAAATGACAGTGTCAAAAAAAGAAATTAAAGATCGCATTAGCACAAAGAAAGAGAAATTATTACTCAAAGAAATAACAAAAAGGCGAATAGAGATCGAATATATGGACACAGGTGATATATCGGAAGTGTGTAAATATTGTAAGGCTTTGAAGTTTAAGTCAGAGAATTTACCTCACATGCATTTATTGGTTACTTTGCAAAAAAAATAACTGCTGGTGATGAAGATCGTTTTGTCTGTGCTGAAATTCCAAACAGAGAATCCTATCCTGAATTATGGTACAAAGTCATTAAACACATGTCTCACTGACCTCAATTAAAAGATTTACTGTAGCATATTGGGACTCAAAAGATTCCAAATATTGTTTTTACAGAAGTTCTGAAATAAAAGTGAAACTAATGAAATAGCAACAAATAAAAAAAGAAAAAAAAATCTTAAAATTGTGTAATAAAATAATACATTTTATTTATATAGCGCCTTTCCCATCCTCAAGGCACTTACAGAATATAAGAAAGAACGGCAGGGTATACAGTATATAGCATTGTATAAACCAAATAAATAAATAAAGAAGATTGTGTGTATCCGGAAAACCAAACACGGGGGTTGGTGAGAGAAGCGAGTAGGGGGTGAAGCCCCCAAGTATACAAAAAAAGCGACTGGATAGTGCACTGCCAGTGACAAAGTATTGAACATCCAGCACCATGTCATACACCTCTGATGGTAACAATAAAAGCAGCGCCTCATACAATCAGGGGTGGGCAAAGAATGACCTGTGCCATAGGCGCAAACAGGTCTGCTTGTAGAAGTCTTTTAATATTTTGTATCTCATAAAGCACTCTTAGGGCATCACGGTGGCGCTGTGGTAGCGCTGCTGCCTCGCAGTAAGGAGACCCGGATTCACTTCCCGGGTCCTCCCTGTGTGGAGTGTGCATGTTCTCCCCGTGTCTGCGTGGGTTTCCTCCCACAGTGCAAAGATATGCAGGTTAGGTGCATTGGCGATCCTAAATTGTCCCTAGTGTGTGCTGGGTGTGTGTGCCCTGCAGTGGGCTGGTGCACTACCTGGGGATTTGTTCCTGCCTTGCTCCCTGTGCTGGCTGGGATTGGCTCCAGCAGACCCCTGTGACCCTGTGTTAGGATATAGCGGGTTTGATAATGACTGACTGACTGACTGAAGCGCTCTTAACAAAACAATGTTGTAGTTTGCTAGTATAAGCGTAGTTAAGTTGCCAAGCAGTGCCATCTAAAGCTTTTACCATATGAACAGGGCAAGTCTGCAGAGGGTTACATGTCGATGAGTTTACCTGGCTACTTGCGTTGTCTTGCAAGCAGAACTTCGGGTGTCACTGTGGCTCTGTGCATAAATCTGCATAAAGAGCACAAATGTGAATGTGTGCAGGTTCAAAGTAGATCTATAGAAATGGATTATTCCTGTACTTACCAGACATGCAGCTTATGGAATTGACATCGTTCATCATGAATGAGGATTTTGCTTTCAGGACTTCTGAGGGTCACAAGAGAAATTTTCAAATTTTTTTCATCTCCTTTTGCTGTTAATGTGGACAATGTGAGAAATGTTTTGCAGCTGAAAGTAACTGAACTCCTGGGCATGAGGGCAAAATAACAAAATAATAATACCAGAGTTTGTTTTCATGATTTCTACAGGGTGCATATTGCTTGGGATTTTTTTTCCAAGGCTTGACTACTGGCTTCCATCATTACAAGGCATTAATTTTAACTGCATGCAGCTCTTTTAATAAATGGAATTACTAAAAGCATGTAAAGAAGGATATTAACTGATATCCATCTTTGCAATTGTTGAGGTGTGAACAATTATCAATATATAATTTGATAAATCTTTTCTATGTCTTTATTTGTAAGCCATACAAGGCAAATATTTATTTCATTGATATGCTTTCAAGTCTAATCCAGGAGTCTTTAGGACTGAGTCAGGAAGTGAATTTTATGGCAGGGTTTAGAGAAATGCCTAAAACCAGTTTGGCAAATGATTCTCTGCAGGACCTTCTCTCTCAATCAACCCCCACAAGAAAGCCAAACTATCTGGCTGGTAAGCTTCACTCAACAAATGGTTTTGGTGGGCAGGTGTGAAAATAAGCCAGTAACTGAGGGACGTGTGGCACCAGAATTCTATTGGTCTAAAGTTAGCTGTTTGGTTTTGAATCAGAAGCCACTCTGTTCCACGATGCCCTATTGGCCATAGCATTTGAATAGATTTCTGTATAAATTTGATTGCTTTACTCCTCCCTCTCTCCCACACCATCATGATGAAGGAGCATCTCACAGATCATGGACTGAAAGGAAGACCACACTGAGAAGCACGACTTGGCAGCCATATTGAGACAAGTAGGTGGCCTGTTGTGAAGAAAGCTGACTAAAAATGAGGACTTAATTAGAGACATTCAAAGTAACTAACTAGTCTTTGTACCTCTTGAAACTACACATCAGCATTTATCAGGTTGTACGATTGCCAGTATTCACTTGTACTTTGCTTATTGTTATTTTATGAATATTACCAATAATACATTACTTAAAGTTGTAACTTAACTCCTGCTTGTCTTTTATTCTATGTAATTGGTTATACATGTAGAAGGGAAGGTGGGAAGAAGTTATAAAATACAATACCTTATAAATTGTCTTATAATTAAGTCTATGGGATTTGAGGCGTTCTGACAAAGGCTACACAATAAAAAATACAAAAGGGGAAAGTAGAGTAATATAGAACATACCCAAGACAAAATAAAACAAATTCATCAAGCATAATGTAACAATGGCATAAAATTAATGTTACTGGTTAGTGTTAGAGTGTTGCCCTTACTGGGTTTTACTCAAAAGCTTTATAATTCAAAACAACTGCAGTTTTTTTAAAGTTAATGTTTGAGATTAACACATATGCTAGTTTGCCAGGGTTCATAGGCACACTTACAGTAGATTTTATATGGCTCAGCGCATGAGTCATTATTAACAACTATTCCCACTTCCAAAAACATTCTGCCCAACTCGGCTTTAAACTAATAAGGATAGACAAGTGTGATAAATGGGATTTATGAAGGCCCTATTCCTAATTTTCCTTAGGCCCCCAAATCATTAAATCCACCTCTGACAAAAGGCCAAGGACAACTTCCAAAGAGATACAGGCTGAAGTCTAAGTTCAAGGTCCACTTCTGATTGCACCATCTGTCACTTTTTGAATGAGAGTGGGCTCAATAGAAGAAGGCCACTGTTGATAAAAAAAACATTAAAAAAAGCCAGTCTGGAATTTGCTAAAAAGCACATTGACAAGTCACAATGCTTCTGGGAGAATGTCCATTGGATGGATGAGGCAAAACTGAAGAATTTTGGCAAGTCACATCAGCTCTGTGTCCATAGATAAAAAAAATTGGGAGTGACCTCCCTTTGGTTATCTCGTATATTCAGACATAGGGATGAGTCATTCATATGGGTAAACCAAAAAAATGGTCATATTATTATTATTATTATTATTATTATTATTATTATTATTATTATTATGTATTGGTATAAGGTGTTATTTTTGATAATTTTATGGTTTCGTGCTGTTGTATTTATTTTAGTACCACTTCCTGTTTGCAGAAGTAGCCCAAAATTTGATAGATACTTCAATTTTGGGTGTAATATATGTATGCAAAATTTGGTCGACCTCATTCAAAGCGTACTCAAGTTATCATGTTTACACACCCACATAATTCCAAAAATTGTTTTTTCGGACTCAGGCAGGTCTAAAATGTCAAGATCCATCAAAACCTCAATGTCAAATTTTTGGATGATTACAATACTTTCCCTATACTCCTTATACGAGAAACTAAAAAAAAAGAAGCTTTCAAAGAAAAGAGTCCCATACCAACTGTGAAACATGGAGGAGGCTCACTTATGTTTTGAGGCTGCTTTGCTGCATACGGCATGGGGTGCCTTGAGTCTGTGTAGGGAACAATGAAATCTCAAGATCATCAAGACATTATGGAGTGAAAAGTACTGCTCAGTGTCAGAAAGCTCTGTGACAGTCACAGGTCATGGACCTTCCAACAGGATAATGAGCCAAAACACACAGCTAAAAGCACCCAAGAATAGTTAAGAACAAAACATTGGAGTATTGTGAAGAGACCTTTTATGAACTCTAATTTGAATCCATCAAACATCTATGGAAAGGAATGAAACATACATTTTGGAGAAGATCCCCTTCAAACCTGACCCAGCTGGAGCAACTTGCTCAGGAAGGGTGGACAAAGCAACCTGTGGAAAGGAGCAGAAGTTGCACTAAGAGCTCCAGGAGGTGCTTGTTATCAGCGACTGCATTTAAAGGTTGTGCAACAAAATATTAGGTTAAGGGTCTCATCATTTTTGTCCATGTCATTGTTATTTGTGTTATTATTTAGAATATTATTTTGGATCAAAACTCTAAAGCAAAGTCAGATTTTTGTTGAATATGAACTAAACAATGAATGGTGCCAATTACTTTTGTCACTTTCAAGTTATTTCAGAGACAATATTAGGTTCTTCTTTTTATGTGGAGGGCTACCAACAAATTTGTCCATGTCTGTGAGTCGTGACTTGAAGGGGCTGAATACTTATAAGATCAATTATTTTGTGTTTTATATTTGTAATTCATTTTTACCACTTGGTAAAGATCTGTTTTCACATTAAAGAGCCTTTTGTCTGTTGATTGGTGTAAAAATGTCACATTAACTACACATTGATTAATTATAATAATAAAATGTAAAAACTTCCAAGAGCTGAAGGCTTTTTCTCAGCCACTGTATCTTCCCGATATGCTGTTATCTCTTTGGACAAATCCACAGGAATGATTTTGCTCCAATTCACTTTGCTTACAGCTTTTTCCATTTCCAATTGTCATGTTACAGACTCACCTTATGACAGAGAGACATCACTCCAGATCTTGTGAAATTGCCTTCTGTGGCTCCTAAAAGTTGTAAACCTTACGACAGTATGAAGTTGAAATTTCACAATACTTTACCTATATAGCGTATATTCACTGATGGAAAAAAAGAAACATGAAATTCATTGTTGGACTGTAATGTCAACCTTCATTGCTGAAATCACCCCACAAACTTGAGATTAAAAGATGAATTAGGAAAACACAACAGGAAAACAAAATTACCAGCAAAGCAATGCCAACCATGCATATGAACCACTGGTCACCCTGCAGTATCTTGTGTGACCAGCACTAACTAACACCTTTGGTACTCACAGCCAATGTCCTTCTCAATCTGTACTTGTCAGATGCTACCCCAGTCCTTCAGAGGATCCTGATGAAGCTGCTGGCCACTGATAGGCAAGAATCACATCTGCGAATGTTCTGTTTCAGAACCCTGAGGGGTTAAGATCAGAAGTAAAGGCAGGCCAAGGCAGAACCCAAATACCAGCATAGATACCTCAGGACAGATCTGACCACAGCAGCTGTGTGTGGACCAGCATTGTCCTGTTCTAGGATTAGATATCTACAACAACAATAACAACAACAACATTTATTTATATAGCACATTTTCATACAAACAGTAGCTCAAAGTGCTTTACATATTAAAGAATAGAAAAATGAAAGACACAATTATAAAACAAAATAAATCAACATTAATTAACATCGAATAAGAGTAAGGTTCAATGGCCAGCGGGGACAGAAAAAACAAAAAAACTCCAGAAGGCTGGAGAAAAATTAAAATCTGTAGGGATTCCAGACCATGAGACCGCCCAGTCCCCTCTGGGCATTCTACCTAACATAAATGAAACAGTCCTCTTTGGATTTAGGATTCTCACGGAAGGGCTTGATGATGATGATGGTCACGTAGACTTCTGCCTTTAATCCGGCCCATCATTGTTGGAGCATCATGAAGCTTTGAGTAGGTGGTGGTGGCGCAGGCCACCGGAAAAAGAAACAGAAAAGAGAGTAGGGGTCAGTACCGATTTTAGAGCCACCATGAATAGTTATTTTGAGGAAATTGAACATATAGAGTATCAGGATTAAGTTAAATTAAGATTAAAATGAAGTCTAGAAGGTATGAGCAGGGGGACTCCAAAAGGTCACCTATTTTTGAGGTCAGCCACCTCAGCCTGTCCCTCACTGTCCTCTCACTGATCTAAAAATCAAAAACCATCTCTCAGATGGACCAGTCCAAAGTGTCTGTCCATTTGCATGTGGTGAATTAAGGGTGGCCAGATCCTGGACCATTATCTGCCCTGCTGGTCTGCTGAAGCCTTGTCTGCAGCAGATACAGAGTGGACCACTTTAATCCGTAGTGGCTGTTCACACTGGAACATGATATGAGTATCTTCCTCATGCCAAAGGCCTGTTCCTTCCTTCTGGTGACATTCAAGGCATTATGGGATGAACAGAAAGCTGACCCCTTTGTCTTGGGATGTGAGGCACTTTAATCCTCCTTGGCATTAACCCTAAGTGTTATTCAGGCATGAACATAATTATGATTATTATGATCATAATTACAAAATTATGATTATTTCCGAATCAGACTTGGGGTGACAGTAATATTTTCTAATGTTAATCCCAAGTAACACTTGGGATGGTGTTCTGCTACCACCTAGTGAATAACCCAACATCATGCTAAAAAAAAAATCAAGAACATCTGTATGCATTTTGCCACTCTAAGGTAACTCATCAATATTTACGAGTGGGACAGAGCCTTCTACCAAAACACAATGGCATATAAACGACCAGTTTTAGAACAAATTGAAACTGAAGCGTTAGTTGAATCAAGCAGTAGTGATGACAAAGTGAACTGATCATCAGACTTTGACACGGATAGTGAAACTGATGCATATGGCTCTGTACAAAGGAACCTCCATGACTCACCTGGTGACTACAGCCACATGCAGGTTCAGCATGAGTGTGTGAGCTACATGGCGATCAAGTAGGACAAGAAAGACATTAGCCCGCTAAGCACTGTTCACAGTGTAGCGACTATCAATGTTCATGTCAGGTGAAGAGAGGAAGTCATTAAGGCTTATGCTGTGGTAACATACGTTAACACAGGGGTGGTGGTGATTGTGTGGATCAGGCACTGGTATTCTACCTTCTCATGCGCAGACAACAGGAAAAATACTCAAAAAGTGAGCAAAGAAACACACTTCTACTGTCCCGATTGTGACATCAGACTGTGCGTTGGTGGCTGTCTCAAGACACGTCACATAAAGGACGTGTACTAAATCTGAATCAGTGCAGATGTGAACTCTGGACAGACCTTTCCTACTGTGCTCATGTTGACATTTTGGTATTTACGTATTTCTGTTACATGAAATAACATTTTTCTCATTGAAATAAATTCAACGTTTTTGACTGTTGTTCCGGGGGTAAGCATAACACTAAGGCGATTAAAGGTAATTTGGTCAGGGACCTTATTAGGTAAAAGTGTACCTGGCGAGCTTTTGTGTGTTTGGTAAGCCGCACAAGCCAGGTTACTGTTCAGAGGAACTGTGACAAATTGAAAGCTCTTTGTGAAAGTACACTCCCAGTAAGTTTAAAGTTTACATAAGTGTATTCTTATTTTTATTTTAGGAGATGTGTGAACTTTGCCACGTACATCTTGTTTTCCAAAACGTAAAGAACAATGGCCTAATTAATTTTATGATCCAGCTTGGTACAAAAAACAGGAAACTTAGTACTATAGAAGAATGGTTATGCCATAAATATAACATTTTCTCTTAAGGTGTTATACTGGAACATGCATCTGCACTTTATGGAATTTGCATTTGTACATTATAAAACACTAGCAAAATACCGCGCTTCGCAGCGGCGAAGTACTGCCTGAAAATTTTTATTAAGAAGAAAATTAAACCTTTTTAAACTGAGGGAAAATATACCAATAATTATTTGTTAAGCTGCGCGCTGAGCTTACTCTTGAGCATGCAACGTATAGTTGGCCATGTGAAAAGTAATCTTGTCTCAAATCTCACAGCTTTGATTGCTGCTGTCATAATCGGTTTGAGTTTCATGGTTTGTTTCAATTACGACAGTATTTGCAGGACTTGTGCTGAAGTGACATTCGGCATCTGTCAAGCGTTGTAAGCATACAACCGGTTTCATCGATAACTTCGCATCCAGCTTTTGAGAGTTTAAACATTCATAAACATCAAAGTGTCCACTACTGAAATCGTCACCTGTGAATCTAAGATGTTTAAGAGGCATTGGCGGTTGTCGAAAGTTGTAAAATATTTGGCCATTTTGGTACACTTGAAAGCGACAACCGAACAATTCAGAGGCAGCCATCAACTCACATGCAGAACCACAGGTGAAGGGCTTAAGCATTTCACTCTTCTAGTGCTCTTGTGTAGTATAATTATCTCCTGTACCGTCATCAGTCCACACCTTGAACCTGTCCCAGTCATTCAATACATAAGACACAATGTTCCTCCGGATATCAAGAGTGAGCCTGATATGGCCATGCAATATCTAACACAGAGAATGGAAAAGGCAGGTGCTATCTCCGGGCATGGAAACCACTCGGTAAGTGACAGTTCTTTGATTGATGGTGATCACCTCGATAGACATGTTAATGGGGGTATGGTTGGAATGATAAAGGAAATGGGTACCTGAACAATGTAAAGTAAGTCTAAAATACCTACACAATAACTACAATCGTAATAAACGAACAATAAAACAGCGGAGAAGCCGTGGATTAAATAAGAATGCTGTAGTTATCAGAAGGGAGATGTGAATCCTGTGGCGAAGCAAGGAAGGGAATGTAGAGACCGGAGCGACGGACAGCCTTATATAGGCAGGAAGCCAACAACGCCTCACACGATGACCGAGCTGCAGGCTATGGACGTATATATGTACGTAAGTAGGATTCAGTTAGCATTGGGAACCCGTGTACCAAATTTCTTGAAGATGGGCCCATAAGTAACAAAGACCGTTGGAAAGTTCCATATGGCGGCCGACAGTGGCGTCATACCACCGAAATAAGTACGTACATTGGTTTCAGTTAGCGCAGGGAAGCCGCCTACCAAATTTCGTGAAGATAGGGCCATAAATAAGAAAGTTCAACATGGCGGACGTTGTTGACCGTTATGACCGTTACACGTAGAATTTCAAAATGGGAAAAGTTCTCGTCCGTTGCGAGAGATGGACGTCTGAAGTGGAGCTCCGCTAGCAGTGGTGCTATTTTTCATATTATTTGCTTATTATTCTGAGATATCCTGTATTTATTCAACCCGAGAGGGACCGCTACAGTATATGTAAACACATATAAACATGGCCAACAAGAAGGGGGGTCCGAAAGAATCGAAGACTAAAGCTACATCCAAGCTGCGATCAGCAAGCCCTAGTTCGAGATACGGCCTCTCAGAGACAGACCTGGATCAGATGGGCGAAAGTACAGACTCCTCGGGACCACGGTCCGCTACATCGCGTCGCTGAGAGCGAAAAGGGGAGCAAAGGTGCGATCGTGAGTGCAGATGTGGATAGCTCGCCGATTGGAGAGGATTACCTGAAACTGGAAAAGGCCGGGAGGTCCGCGGCTTCAGTTACGCAATTACGCGGGACTGGAGCAGCGGGACACCGGCTTCAGCAGAGTCTGCTGCTTCATCTACGGCACAAGAAGGCACATTTGAGCTATCTGAACTGAAAGTGTTGCTCGCTGAGCTCAGGCAAGATATAAAGAAAAGCGAGAAGGCTAATGAGAAAGCAACGGCAAAGGCACTTGAGAGACTGAAACAGGAATTAAAACAGGAAATCCAACAGGCAAATGAAAGGCTGCGTCAAGAAGTACAACTTGAACTTCGACAGGTGCTGGGTAAAATTGAAGAGCGCATTGAGAAAAACTCGGTTAAACTGAGCACGCTTGCTGATCGATTGGAGCATCTTAGTGAGACATTCACGAATCGGATCGAAATAGCGAACATCTAGCTGCCAGTGCCGAGGAAAGAGCAGTAAATGTCAGTTGAATGTAAAAACTCGGAGAAAAACTTGGAGACAGACTGGCTGCTTTAGAAGATGGGAATAGAAGGTATAATGTCAGAATTGAAGGCCTGCGGAGAATCGAAAGTTTAAACCCGTGAAATTCGCAACTGAACTTTTTCTAAAATAATCGGGGACTTTAAAGCAGAATCTGAGATAGCAGCGGCTTACAGCGTCGCGGATCAAACACCGTCAGACCCGACCAAGATCTTTTATAGTTCGTTTTGAGCGATTATCATTTAAGTTAGAGGTGATGGAACTCCTCAGGAAAAAAAGGAAGATATTATATATGAAGATTGCCACATTCGCGTCTTCCCTGACTTCTCTCCAGCAACAGCTATCAAGCGCCCCTTCTATAATATTAAACAGCGGCTACGGCAAGCCAATGTCAAATCGGCCTCCTGTATCCGGCAAAACTGAAAGTGGAATGGCAGGGTCATTTCTATGTTTTCGCTAGCAAGGAGGAGGCAGAAAATGAGTTAAGAAAGCTGATCCCGGGACTATTCTGATACATAATTGTGAGTCATGGCGGTAAATGATAAAGCTAGGATTAATAATCTACTGTCTGATCTATTTGTTTTTAAAATACGGGTTTTTTATCAGCATATATTCTCATATTCTTATATTATTATTACTTACTTATTACTTATCATTACTTAGTATTACTAGGGCTAAATGTTTATGTTTTATTGTGCTTAATTACGTTTTCCTCCTCTTTTTTCTTTTCTAATTATTTCATGTGTACCCTAAATGAGACTGTTCAATATCATACCCTTGGTTTGCTGTTATTGCTATTACTGCATTAAGACTTGTTATGCTTGTTTTGGACACATCTTTAACACCATCACCTGGGTTTATTATCTGGGGATATCATCTTAATGCACTAAAATTGATGAAGATTATATATATATGTGTGTATATGTATGTATATGTATATGTATATATATATATATATATATATATATATATATATATATATATATATATATATATATATATATAATATTAAGTGCAAAATTCTTTTCTTTTTTTTTTTCTTTTCCTCTTTTAAAGACTATATTGGTAACAGATATCTCTATCTTTTAACCTTAAAGCGCCACTGCATGGGGGCTTGATGTGCTTTGGGCGTGCTCTGTCTCTGGGTATGTCAGAGGACTGGGACTGCATGAAGTGGGTTTTAGCCTCACCTGGGGAGGCAAAAGGGAGGGTGGGGGTTAAGGGGAAGAGAAAGAGAGCAGGCTTGATCTATATCTAATCTATCATCTCAATCTTTATAATTATAACTATCAACGTAATAATAAGCTGCATGGCAACAACTCTTGGGGGAATAGGAAATTAAGACCTAAACTATTTCACTTCCAGTTAAGACTATAATATGACACCAAAAACTCAGAATCAGTGTCTCCATGATGGGACAGTTAACTTCGTAAGCTGGAATGTTAAAGGCCTGAATCACGAATTAAAGAGAAAGAAAGTACTTTCTCACCTAACAGGTCTAAATGCTAAAATAGTATTTTTACAGGAAACCCACTTACTAAGTAAGGATCAGTTCCGGCTGCAAAAGACTGGACTGGCCAAATGTTCCATTCTAGTTTTACAAAGAAAACTAGAGGGGTGGGAATTCTCATACATAGAACAGTACCATTTGTAGCATCAGATGTAGTATTGGATCCTGAAGGGAGATATGTGATGGTCATGGGAGACTTATCTAACTGTAAAATGATTTTGATAAATGTTTATGCACCTAATGTTGATGATAAGGAATTTATACAAAATTTATTTGCATCCATTCCCAATCTGAACACTCATAAACTTATAATGGCTGGGGACTTTAATTGTGTTCTAAATCCACTTTTAGATAAGACTTCCTCCACAGGGGAACGCAACTAACACCGCAAAGATAATTACAAAGTTTATAACTGATCACAACTTATCAGATCCCTGGAGGTTTTTAAACCCAAATTCAAGAACATATTCTTTCTACTCACCAGTACATCATTGCTACTCAAGGATTGATTACTTCTTTATAGATAATAACTTCTTGCCTAAGATTAAATCTTGTAAATACGATGCTATTGTTATTTCAGACCATGCTCCGATGATCTTGGAGCTGAAATTACTAAGCCCCATACACTCACCCGCAGATGGCGTCTCAATCCGCTTCTATTAGCTGACGAGAATTGTACTGAATTTATATCCAAACAAATTGAATTCTTTCTAGAGACAAATACATCCCCTGAGATCTCTGCAGGAATACTCTGGGAAACTCTTAAGGCCTTCTTAAGAGGACAGATTATCTCATATCTTTCCCACAGAAATAAATCCGAAGCGAAGAAAGTAGCAGAGATAAAAGCGAAATTACTAAAATAGATGAAGAACATGCCAGACTACCAAGCGAGACTCTACATAAGAGGAGGCAGGCTCTACATTCAGAATTAAACCTCTTGACAACTAAAGAAACCGAACAACTAATTTACAAATCCAGACATCATTATTATGAACATGGAGAGAAAGCTAATAAGCTTTTAGCGCAACAAATTCACAAGCAAGATGCATAGCGCAATCTCGGTAATTACTAACACGAATGGAGATAAAATCATCGAACACAAAAATATAATGTACACTTTTAGAGACTACTATAAATCCCTATATACTACTGAGTTTAAAGAAGACAATATACAATCTAATGCATTTCTGGATAAATTACAGATACCACAAATTGGCGCTATTAGTGTGGAGGAGCTCGATAAACCTCTGTCATTATCAGAATTACTGGATGCTATAAAGTCACTCCAAGGTGGAAAAGCAGCAGGCCCTGATGGCTACCCTGCAGAGTTTTACAAGAAATTCTCCGCTCAGCTAGCTCCCTCCTATTAGCAACATTTACAGAAGCCAGAGATAACCAATCTCTTCCACAAACCTTTCGCCAAGCACTAATCACTGTCTTTCCAAAACAAAATAAGGACTTATTACAATGTGCATCATACAGACCAATTTCACTTCTGAATAACGACGTTAAAATACTCTCTAAAATCATAGCTAGAAGGATGGAGAAAGTGCTCCCTCAGTAATATCACAAGACCAAACTGGATTTATTAGGGGCCGACACTTATCTTCAAATCTTGACGCCTGTTTAATGTAATATACTCACCAACTAAATCAAACACCCCAGAAATATTATTATCATTGGATGCAGAAAAAGCATTCGACATGATTGAATGGAAATACCTTTTACTATTTTGGAGAAGTTTGGGTTTGGCCCAACATTTGTGCATGGATTAAATTACTGTATACTAACCCAGAAGCTTCAGTTTGCATCAATAACATTTGCTCAGACTACTTTAAACTAGAACGTGGCACAAGACAAGGATGCCCTTTGTCACCACTGCTGTTTGCAATTGCCATTGAACCACTGGCAATACATTGTCGAAATACTGATCAGATAAAGGGGATTAGCAGAGAAGGACTGGAACAGAAAATCTCATTATATGCAGATGACATGGTACTGTATATATCGGACCCAGAAAATTCTGTGCCTGCAGTCTTAGCAGCACTCACAGAATTTCAAAAGCTCTCTGGTCTCAGAATTAATCTGAATAAAAGTGTACTCTTTCCGTGAATTCGCAAGCATATAATATTAGATTAGACACCCTTCCTTTTATCATTGCAGAACAGTTTAAATACCTCGGGGTAAACATCACAAGTAAACATAAAGCTCTTTATCAACAAAATTTATCGTCTGCATGGAAAAAATTAAACAAGACTTGCATAGATGGTCAACCCTTCATCTCACACTAGCTGGAAGAATTAACACTGTTAAGATGAATATTCTTCCTAAGCTCCTTTTTATTTCAAAACATACCAATATACATTAATAAATCGTTCTTTAAGCAATTAGATTCAACAATAACCTCATTTATTTGGAATTCTAAACATCCACGCATCAAAAGAGCGACCCTACAAAGACAAAAGGCAGAAGGCGGCATGGCTCTACCTAACTTCCAGTTTTATTACTGGGCAAATATACAGTCGATAAGAACCTGGACACAAATAGAAGAACATACACAGGCATGGACCGCAATAGAAGTAAAATCCTGCAGTACTTCTTTGTATTCCTTGCTTTGTGCTCCAATAAACACACGTTATCGGCAATACACTAATAACCCAATTGTGCTCCACTCACTTAGAATCTGGAACCAATGTAGAAAGCATTTTAAGACGGAGAAGCTTCTTTCTGTGGCACCTGCAAAAGAACCACCTCTTTCAACCCTCACAAACATATGCAGTTTTAATATCTGGAAAAATTTGGAATTAACTTGCTTAGAGATCTTTATATAGACAACGTCTTTGCATCCTATGAACAATTACATTCCAAATTTAACATTCCAGCTACAAATTTCTTTCACTATCTTCAAATCAGGAACTTTGTTAAACAGAACCTTCCAGATTTTCCTCATCTTGCACCCTCATCCACGCTGGAAAAATTATTGCTCAATTTCAAGGAGTTAGACTCCATCTCTACAATATATAAAATCCTTTTACAATCCCTTCCTTTCAAAGATCCAAGAGGACACTGGGAAAATGACCTCTCAATTAATATATCAGAAAAGGAGTGGAAAGTAGCAATGCAGAGAATTCACTCAAGCTCCATATGCGCAAAGCATACAATTATACAACTCAAAATTATATATCGAGCACATCTGTCTCGACTAAAACTCTCAAAATGTTTCCAGGGCATGATCCAACCTGCGAGCGTTGCAACCAAGCCCCAGCCTCACTAGGTCACATGTTCTGGGCCTGCTCCAAATTAACATTATTCTGGACAAAAATTTTTAATTACCTCTCAGACAGTCTTGGACTCACAATCCCTCCTAACCCATTAACAGCTGTGTTTGGGGTTCTTCCAGAGGGTCTTAAAGTGGAGAAAGACAAACAAATTGTGATTGCATTCACTACACTGTTGGCACGCAGACTTATTCTGATAAACTGGAAGAACCCAAACTCTCCTCTTTTAAGTCAGTGGGAAACTGATGTGTTATATTATTTAAAATTGGAAAAAATCAAATACTCAGTTACAGGATCTGTGCAGACTTTTTTCAAAACATGGCAGGATCTAATCAGTAATATTTTGAAATGATTTTATAAAGCACAGAGAATTTGTTTATTTAGGTATTTTTACAAGCCTTAAATTTTACACTGTTTGGCTTGCTCTCTCTCTCAAGGGTGGGGATCGATCTGTTCTTAGCATAATTCTTTTTTTTGTAAAAACTTGATTGCTATGTATTGATTGTAATAAAATTAATAAAAAAAAAAAAAAAAAAATGAAACCTGCTTAACTTTTGTAAGTATGCTGTAAGGAATGAGCCTGCCAAATTTCAGCCTTCTACCTACACGGGAAGTTGGAGAATTAGTGACGTTGGAAAGTTCAATATGGCGGCCGACAGTGGCTTCATACCACCCAAATAAGTACATACATCGGTTTCAGTCAGCGCAGGGAAGCCGCCTACCAAATTTCGTGAAGATGGGGTCAGCCTTCTACCTACACGGGAAGTTGGAGAATTAGTGATGAGTGAGTGAGTGAGTGAGTGATGAGTGAGTGAGTGAGTGAGTGAGTGAGTGAGTAAGTCAGTCAGGGCTTTGCCTTTTATTAGTATAGATTATCTGTGCAATAACTGTCATTTGTGCTTGCTGCTCATTCAACTCATATTGATCTATAACTTATTTTAAAACATACACATTTTATTTTATATTGCTAATCTATTTTTAACTTGTAATTTTTTTTTATTATTTTTAGCTTTATTGGAACTAGGCTGAGTGACTTGTTTTTCTCGTCATACACATTTCATTGTATGTTGACCCTGTGTTAACCTACTGTATATATGACAAATAAATAAACCTGAAAGTAACAAGAAATACATTTATCATAGTGGATAATAAAATAACAGCATCAGCTTTTAAGTATAATCTCAGAAGGATAGGAGACTCAGACACATTCTAGGTGCACATTGGACCAGGGTTCAAATTCAACTCTTACACAATGCAGTAGGCATGTTGTGTAAATCAAATGTTACTAACACCCCAAAAATCCATTTTAATTCCAGGTTGTAATGTGACAAAACAGGACAAAAAATAAGAGGAATGAGTAGTCTGGCAAGGCACTGTATTTATTTTATGCCAGTACAACCCAATTGAACTTAATAACAGGTTTAAGCAGCGCTGATGAAGTTACAAAAGTTTCCCTAATAACCAATTAGCATTTAAAATGACCAACTAAGAAGAAGTACATGGAGTTAGGATGCTGAAGGAATGACTGTTGAAACTGGGGCTTATGTGAATAACAAATTTAAAGTTAGTAATTTGGGTGGTACGGCGGCGCAGTGGGTAGTGCTGCTACCTCGCAGTTAGGAGACCCAGGTTCGCTTGCATGGAGTTTGCATGTTCTCCCCATGTCTGCATGGGTTTCCTCTGGGTACTCTGGTTTCCTCCAACAGTCCAATGACGTGCAGGTTAGGTACATTGGTGATTCTAAATTGTCCTTGGTGTGTGTGTGCCCTAAGGTGGGCTGGCGCCCTGCCTGGGGTTTGTTTCCTGCCTTGTGCCCTGTGTTGGCTGGGATTGGCTCCGGCAGAGCCCCATGACCCTGTAGTTGGCATATAGCAGGTTGGATAATGGATGGATAGAAGTTAGTAATTAGTAATTTCAGTCACAGCCATTAGAAACACTAGAAATGTCTTGGTGGTATTTTTAAATCAATTCAACAGTACCCTGTGTGGAAGAAAATAAGCCACAATATTTTAATTTAACAAAAGGGGGTCTTTAATAGCAGTAATGCTGATCAAGAACTTTAGAGTCCCAAGTGCTGAATACTCAGTTAATACTCAGTTATAACTCAGTATGAAAATCTCCACCCCACTCTTGCCATTCCATAATTCAAAGTCAAACTGCTTAGTTCATAACAACAAGAATTAGGTTCTGTCTGGTGAGCCTTAGTTATCACACACTTACCAGCTGTAATGTTTACAGAGATCATTAATTGTCTTATCAGTAACAGCCTGTCCTTGGACTCCAGGATACTCCTTTAACAAAAGACAGGGCATCAGAATGACTGCCTGTGGAAATATTTCATAAGTATGATAGACTTAATAAGTACCTATAAAGATACAGATTTAGTAAAATCCTAAATAACTAGTATGAAACTATTTAACATAGATGACCCTCACCCACTTCATTAAACAACAACATATATCTTCCTAGTGATGGGATTTAAAGTTAAAAGAGCAGAATGCAAACCCTGAATAGACACATATATCCACATAAATACAATACAAATTAAGCATTGTGATGGACGGCCAGGACCCATGCCCGGCCAGGACGCCCTTTTGACTCTAGATCCGGAGGAGCAGCCATGGGATTCGCACTATGTCCCCCGGAACACTTGGTGGCAGCTCCCCTGGGTTTGCATCGGGGCCACAAGTTTGGAACACCGGAGCTCATTCCTGTTGGGCTCCGTGGCCACCGCCTGGGGAGCTACACGGCTTAACGAACCCGTCTGGACAGGAGCACAGCCACACCCAGAAGTAGGTCAACGAGCACCTGCAGCATGTGGTGGAGCCAGAGTTGGGAGGAGGAGGAGGAGGACGATGACAACAACGATGACGACAACAACAACAAAGCTGCCTGGGAGGAGTGGAGGAAGAGTATTTTGTTATGTTTTTATTTCACTTTGGTGTGCTTGTGCGGGACTGTGTTGTGTCTGTGGGTACGGGGAAGACATAGCCCACAGACAAAGAAAAATAAAAGTCCTTTTCCTTGATTTTTACATGTGCCTCCGTTTTCAGTCTGTGTCGGGTCGGCACCTATATAGTGCCTTTCACAGCATATACTCTCCCACACATGATAAAAAAACGTATTGATTTCTATCAAAAACAAGAAAATGTCAAGTTGTGTCCGAACTTTTGACTGGCTGTGTATTTATTAGTGGGGTACCCAGCGCTACTCAAATAAAGTGCCGGTGTGGTGACTAAATAAATGAATGAGGTATTTATATAAAAAAGGGCAGCACAATGAAGCAGAAGTAGCACTGCCCTGTGTGCTGTTTGCCTGTTTTTTACGTGTCTGTGTGGGTTTCCTCCAGGTGCTCTAGTTTCCTCCCACAGTCCAAAGACATGCAGATTTGGTGAACTGGCAATGCTAAATTGGCCCAGGTGTGTGTGTGGTGGGTTTGGTTGTGTGTATCCACCCTGTGATAGACTGGCGCCCTGTCCAGGGATTGTTCCTGTCTTGCAGCCTATGATAGCTGGTATTGGCTCCAACACCCCCTGCAACCTTGGTCTGGATTAAGCGGGTTATAAAATAACATGACATGATATAAAAAAAAAGAATCACTTTCTATCAAAAAGTGTGTCCAGACTTTTGACTGGTACTATTTCAATAGTCATATATATTGTGAGTCACAGAGTTGCACAACAATGAAGGAGGTGAGTCCAGATTTCTGGCAAAATCAGCTTTATTGTTGTCTTAAAATTATTCAAACAGGAGTTGTCTCTTCAGCACACACAAAAACTCAACCTGCAAATAATGGTGTTGATGTCATCCTGTATTCGCTGCCTTCTCAGATTAAAAGGGCAGACAGACTTCCGGCATAAACGACAAGACCAAGACAGTGAGCACAATGCCAAGTCAATGGCTAGATTTAAATGTTTCCCGCATCAACCAGGGGGCGACAGACGCATTATGCAATGAGCCTGCAAACTTGAAGTTGCACTGGCAGCAGACAAGCAATCCCTGTCTGCATTAAACTGCACTAACAGAGTGTTGGCACACAACACAATTGAATGGTTGTCGGGATCTCTAAACTCTCACTATTTATAAATTTTACATATATATTGTAAGTGCCAACCAGAACTAGTTGGCATCCCAACCAGGATGAGTATAAGACCCTTAGGGGGGACAAGATATGAAAATAGTGGGGGAAAACTCCTAAAATTGGATGTTTTCATTCCCCATCTGTTACTGGCAGCATCCCAGGACCAGCAGCCCAGTGGGGCTTGATAGGAATTGTAGTGCCGAGAGTCAGCCCTGCTGGGTCCCATGCGATTCCCCACTTTTCAGGACTTCTGTCAGACCCGGAAGTGCTCAACACTGGCACCAGAAGTACTCTCGAGTCCGACATAAAAAGAAGCTATCTGGTTTCCTCCAGTGAGTCAGAGCTGAGAGGAACGGACACAACACTTGCTGGAAGGACATGGATAGATGCAGAGAAGACTATGCTGTGTATTCATGCTTGTGTGACCAAAAAACTTGTTGTGATGTATTTTATAATAAATGCATCTGTTTATGAACTGTCTGTGTGGCGCCCCCTATCTCTTACTATATATATTTATATATATATTTATATATATATATATATATATATATACATATATATTTATATATATTGTGATGAACGATCGGCAGCTCAACCTAGCCGGGACACCCCTGGAATGCAAGTATGGGGAAATGGCAGCTATTTGCTGACACTGCTTCCCCCAAAATGCTAGATGGCAGCTCCCCTCGAGTGTAGCAGAGCCTGAGCTCCCTTAGTGGAGTGAGGTGGCCTCTTTTATACTGCACCCAGAAGTGTTCCAGGTGCTTCCCGATCAACTTCCAGCAGCACTTCCAGGTGTGATGGAAGTTCTGTATGCCAAGGCTCCAGAGCTGTCCATACCACCAACAGGGTTGAGCTTCTAAACTCCAAGCCTGTGGACCCGATGCATCCCAGGGGGCCTGCCCTCTTGTGACCCGGAGGAGATACTGGTGTTGACATGTTCTCTCCCCTGGTCCTCTCCTCAAAAGGGCATCTGTCACAATATATACACACACACACACACACATATATATTGTCAGGGATGCCAGGGGCCATGACCCGGCCGGGACGACAGGAAGGACCGGATGTGGGTCTGCACCCACCCTGGATCACGTGGGGGTTGCCTTCCGGGTTGCTTTGGGGGCCACGGGTACAGGGCATGGAAGCCCTACCATGTAGGGGCCCGTGGTCACCGCCAGGAGGCACCCCAATGCCTTGGGGAACTGTTACCCCAGCACTTCCGCCACACCAGGAAGTGCTGGGGGGAAGATTTATGACGGTGCCCGGAGAGCAGCCGGGAGGACAGCCGGCACTTCCGCCATGCTGGGGTGTGGCTAGAGGAGGAATGCCGGGAACACCTGGTGCTCATTCGGGTACCATATAAAAGGGGCCGTCTCCAATCATTCGAGGTTAGAGTCAGATGGAAGAAGGACGAGGCAGAAGAGAGTGGAGGCGGCCCGAAGAAAGGCATTTGTGGCCAGGACTGAGTGTTTTGGGGTAATTGTGCACGTGACTGAGGTCTGAGTGACCATTGGCTGGGGTCTTAGTGACCAGTCTTTGTAAATAATATATTGTAAATAAACCTGTGGTGTTTTAAAACAACATGTCCGCCTGTCTGTGTCCGGGCCAAGTTCACAATATATATATATATATATATATATACAGTATATATATATATATATATATATATATATATATATATATATATATATATATATACAGTGGTGTGAAAAACTATTTGCCCACTTCCAGATTTCTTATTCTTTTGCATGTTTGTCAAACAAAATGTTTCTGATCATCAAACACATTTAACCATTAGTCAAATATAACACAAGTAAACACAAACTGCAGTTTTTAAATGATGGTTTTTATTATTTAGGGAGAAAAAAAATCCAAACCTACATGGATCAATTCAATTCAATTTCCGTAGCCACCCCCAGGCCTGATTACTGCCACACTTGTTTCAATCAAGAAATCACTTAAATAGGAGCTGCCTGACACAGAGAAGTAGACCAAAAGCACCTCAAAAGCTAGACATCATGCCAAGATCCAAAGAAATTCAGGATCAAATGAGGACAGAAGTAATTGAGATCTATCAGTCTGGTAAAGGTTATAAAGCCATTTCTAAAGCTTTAGGACTCCAGCGAACCACAGTGAGAGCCATTATCCACAAATGGCAAAAACATAGAACAGTGGTGAACCTTCCCAGGAGTGGCCGGCCGACCAAAATTACCCCAAGAGCGCAGAGACAACTCATCCGAGAGGTCACAAAAGACCCCAGGACAACATCTAAAGAACTGCAGGCCTCACTTGCCTCAATTAAGGTCAGTGTTCACGACTCCACCATAAGAAAGAGACTGGGCAAAAATGGCCTGCATGGCAGATTTCCAAGACACAAACCACTGTTAAGCAAAAAGAACATTAGGGCTCGTCTCAATTTTGCTAAGAAACATTTCAATGATTGCCAAGACTTTTGGGAAAATACCTTGTGGACTGATGAGACAAAAGTTGAACTTTTTGGAAGGCAAATGTCCGTTACATCTGGCATAAAAGGAACACAGCATTTCAGAAAAAGAACATCATACCAACAGTAAAATATGGTGGTGGTAGTGTGATGGTCTGGGGTTGTTTTGCTGCTTCAGGACCTGGAAGGCTTGCTGTGATAGATGGAACCATGAATTCTACTGTCTACCAAAAAATCCTGAAGGAGAATGTCCAGCCATCTGTTCGTCAACTCAAGCTGAAGTGATCTTGGGTGCTGCAACAGGACAATGACCCAAAACACACCAGCAAATCCACCTCTGAATCGCTGAAGAAAACCAAAATGAAGACTTTGGAGTGGCCTAGTCAAAGTCCTGACCTGAATCCAATTGAGATGCTATGGCATGACCTTAAAAAGGCGCTTCATGCTAGAAAACCCTCAAATAAAGCTGAATTACAACAATTCTGGAAAGATGAGTGGGCCAAAATTCCTCCAGAGCTGTAAAAGACTCATTGCAAGTTATCGCAAACGCTTGATTGCAGTTATTGCTGCTAAGGGTGGCCCAACCACTTATTAGGTTCAGGGGCAATTACTTTTTCACACAGGGCCATGTAGGTTTGGATTTTTTTTCTCCCTAAATAATAAAAACCATCATTTAAAAACTGCATTTTGTGTTTACTTGTGTTATATTTGACTAATGGTTAAATGTGTTTGATAATCAGAAACATTTTGTGTGACAAACATGCAAAAGAATAAGAAATCAGGAAGGGGGCAAATAGTTTTTCACACTACTGTGTATATATATATATATATATATATATATATATATATATATATATATATATGTATGTATATACATATATAGGGTGGTTCAGATCTAATTATACAATTTTCATTATGCTATAACATATTAAGTTTATTACATAGAAAATCACCTGAAAAATCCCAGACCATCAAGAATTGTGCGAACTGACAGATTTTTAGTTTGTTACATTTGCAGTGTATTAGACAGAGAGTCTACTATATAAATTAGATAGATAGATAGATAGATAGATAGATAGATAGATAGATAGATAGATAGATAGATAGATAGATAGATAGATAGATAGATACTTTATTAATCCCAAGGAAATTCACATAATCCAGCAGCAGTATACTGATACAATATATATATATATATATATATATATATATATATATATATATATATATATATATATATATATATATATATATATATATATATATATATATATATATATGGGCACACACCCACTCTCACTCACACTGGGCCTATTTACAGTCAGCAGATAACATCCAAGTGCCTAGAATGTGGAAGAAAAACTGGGTTATTGATAAAAATGATAAACATACAGATATTGGAGGCACATGCAAACTCTGGGATTTCAACCCTTTAACTGCAGCTGTGTGAAATCAGCACAGACATGACACCATTGTACCAGTGTCCATCCTTATTCCTCTACACATACTGACCGGTATTGCTACATCGCTCAAGGCTCCTGGGTTCAAATTACACGCCTGTCTATTGTTCAACAACAACAACAACATTTATTTATATAGCACATTTTCATACAAACAGTAGCTCAAAGTGCTTTACATATTAAAGAATAGAAAAATGAAAGACATAATTATAAAAAATAAATCAACATTAACATCGAATAAGAGTAAGGTTCAATGGCCAGGGGACAGAAAAACAAAAACTCCAGACGGCTGGAGAAAAAATAAAATCTGTAGGGATTCCAGACCATGATACCGTGATGTCATCCATTGTTAAATTCTCCTACGTACTTCTAAAAATGTTTATTTTTTATACTGTATTGAGGATTTGTTCTGTTCTGTATATTGTATTGTATTGACCCCCTTCTTTTTGACACCCACTGCATGCCCAACCTACCTGAAAAGGGGTCTCTCTTTGAACTGCCTTTCCCGAGGTTTCTTCCATTTTTTCCCTACTGGGTTTTTTGGGGGGAGTTGTTCCGTGTCTTCTTAGGATGTCAAGAGGTAGGGCCTGTTAAAGCCCACCGCGGGACTCCTTGTGTGATTTTGGGCTATACAAAAATAAATTATATTGTATTGTATTGTATTGTAATGGCATAGCTCTGAATAACCGCTCTGAATAACCGTTGTGAACAAAAAAAACAGAAAAACTATAAAGCTTGCATAGAATCCTGAAATCAATTAAATAAATAGAAAGAAAGAAAGAAAGAAAGAAAGGCATTCATAAACTGAAATATAGAGCCATATCTCACAACATCAAAGAACTTGAGGCAAACATGAAAGCTGATTTATTAAAGGCATACCTAAGAGTACAGCTGCTGGCCTTCAAAATACAAATGAAATTACCACACAGTGACTGAGGAAAGTAATCATAAGCCATAAGGTGCAATTTATAAAGCGTCTGATAACTTTGATGCATTTAGAAAATGAGTATTTAACGAAATCCGCCCGCGCCTGAGCGAATTTCAAAGACAAAACCTTTTTGCATCGGCTGTCAGTTAAACGGGGAGCGCAGCAAAGCGGCAGCCTGCTGGCTCAAAGCGCACCTTCAAAGCACAGGCGTCTCTGCGCCGCGTCCCTTCATAAGTTCAGGTCAGGATATCACAACTAGTGGTGCTCATCAGGGTTTCATTTCTTGATTCGGGGCCGTTTTACCCATTTGCTCCGATTAACGGCATAGCACCTCGAACTTTCTATCACAGTTCGGTGCGTCGCCCCGCCCACTTTCCAGGATCAGTCATCCCTCTAGTTTGTCGATCCTGTGTGTAAGTATCATCAATTCGGTCCTTTTCGTGTGTCCATAATTCAATCCTCTTCGTGTGTCTCTTGTCTATCGTCTTGTCATGTGTCCCCACGTCCATTTTTGGCTCCTCTGTCCCATACGTGACTCGCTTTGCACGCAACTTGTAAAGCTCTGTCCGGTCCGGCATCACAGCTGCAGATTCTGCAGGTTATCCACGAGGCTCTGGGTCGTCGATTCCTGATTCTGTCTCTCGGCATTAAGCTGTCTCAGCTGGGTCATTATTTCCCCCTCTACTTCATTCATGCTTAGTGGACGCACGTTGAAAACCATGCAGAGAACGAAAATTCGATTCTCAAAGTTTTTGTAGTACTCCGGGTTCTGCTTGGCGAAAGCTGTCGTATTGATGACAACCAGCTGCCTGTAATCATTTCTGAATATGATCATCATGGAAGAGAGGTTGCCGCCATTTCGCATTTTATCCTTCGTCAGGGACACGTTATTCATCACGTCATATAGACTGGTGTAGTGCAGCCTAATCTCAGAATCAGCTGACAGACGGAAGTGTGCGGCGGGCGCTGTGATGTTATTAAATTGGACATCGGTTGGAGTCTTCATCATACCGGTGGCGACTTTCATACATCGCCGAGCGACGACTTGAAAAGCTCGAGCGAAGGAGTCCAGTGCCCGCTTCCTCCCTGACCGACTGCCACCAAAACCATCAGGCGAGCGGCTTTTGAAGTTTACATTCTCAGCGCTCTGTTGATGGACGAGATCTAGGCGCTTCTTTTCGCGCAGCTCTCTGATGGCCTCGAGCACGAGATCAAAGCAAGGACTGACATTGAGGAACACCAGACTGTCATCGAAGGACGCCATGGCCAGTAGCGAACTTGTAATGGTGACTATTACAAAGACGGGATGGCCTTTACACAAAAACGAAACTTTAACCGATTGATGTCATTTCCTGCCGTGTGCAGCAAGAAGAGCAGAACTGCACAGAATTCACAAGGCTGCGAAAGTTCACTTCAGTGCCTGGCTTTCGGCGTTACGAGTGAGGTCTTTTGATCGTGGATTGCGTCTTTTACAAAAGTATGCGATCTTAATGTATGATCTTATTATACAGTGCCCCTGCCTCTAGTTTAAGTTTATTACAGAAACTGTCGCGCTTGTGTCACTATCAAAGTTCATCAATCCATTATCCATCCATCCATTTTCTAACCCGCTGAATCCGAATACAGGGTCACGGGGGTCTGCTGGAGCCAATCCCAGCAAGGTAGGAAACAAACCCCAGGCAGGGCGTACAGACACACACTAGGGACAATATCCAATGCACCTAACCTGCAAATACACGCAGACACGGGGAGAACATGCAAACTCGGGAAGCGAACCCGGGTCTCTTAACTGTGAGGCAGCAGCGCTACCCACTGCGCCAGCTGTTTCAAAGCTCAGAAACGGTAAAATAATAAGACAGCCAGATGCGCAGCTTTATTTGGAGCAAATACAGTTATTTCATAAGTTCTTATTTCATAAGTAACTTCTGTAAAAGTGAAATGTAAAGTTCAGTAATCTCTTTTTTAATTGTCAGATGTCCCTCTAAGCCTATATATAGATAGATAGATAGATAGATAGATAGATAGATAGATAGATAGATAGATAGATAGATAGATAGATAGATAGATAGATAGATACTTTATTAATCCTAAGGAGAAATTCACATAATCCAGCAGCAGTATACTATACAAAAAAAATTATATATATTATATATATATATATATATATATATATATATATATATATATATATATATATATATATATATATATATATATATATATATATACTGCTCAAAATAATTAAAGGAACACTTTTAATCAGAGTATAGCATAAAGTCAATGAAACTTATGGGATATTAATCTGGTCAGTTAAGTAGCAGAGGGGTTGTTAATCAGTTTCAGCTGCTGTGGTGTTAATGAAATTAACAACAGATGCACTAGAGGGGCAACAATGAGATGACCCCCAAAACAGGAATGGTTTAACAAGTGGAGGCCACTGACATTTTCCCCTCCTCATCTTTTCTGACTGTTTCTTCACTAGTTTTGCATTTGGCTACAGTCAGTGTCACTACTGGTACCATGAGGCGATACCTGGACCCTACAGAGGTTGCACAGGTAGTCCAACTTCTCCAGGATGGCACATCAATACGTGTCATTGCCAGAAGGTTTGCTGTGTCTCCCTGCACAGTCTCAAGGGCATGGAGGAGATTCTAGGAGACAAGCAGTTACTCTAGGAGAGCTGGAGAGGGCCATAGAAGGTCCATAACCCATCAGCAGGACCAGTATCTGCTCCTTTGGGCAAGGAGGAACAGGATGAGCACTACCAGAGCCCTACAAAATGACCTCCAGCAGGCCACTGGTGTGAATGTCTCTGACCAAACAACCAGAAAGACTTCATGAGGGTGACCCAAGGGCCCCATGTCCTCTAATGGGCCCTGAGCTCACTGCCCAGCAGCATGCAGCTCGATTGGCATTCGCCATAGAATACCAGAATTGGCAGATGCACCACTGGTGCCCTGTGTTTTACAGATGAGAGCAGGTTCACCCTGAGCACGTGACAGAAGTGAAAGGGTCTGGAGAAGCCATGGAGAACATTATGCTGCCTGTAACATCATTCAGCATGAGCAGTTTGGTGGTGGGTTAATGATTGTCTGGGGAGGCATATCCATGGAGGGTCACACAGACCGCTACAGGCTTGACAAAGGCACCTTGGCTGCCATTAGGTATCAGGATGAAATCCTTGGACCCATTGTCAGACCCTATGCTGGTACAGTGGCTCTTGGTGCATGACAATTCCTGGCCTCATGTGGTGAGAGTATGCAGGCAGTTCCTGGAGGATGAAGGAATTGATACCATTGACTGGCCACCACACTTTCCTGACCTAAATCCAATAGAACACCTCTGGGACATTATGTTTTGGTCCATCCAATGCCACCAGGTTGCACCTCAGACTGTCCAGGAGCTCAGTGATGCCCTGGTCCAGATCTGGGAGGAGATCCCCCACAACACCATCTGTCATCTCATTAGAAGCATGCACCGATGTTGTCAGGCATGTATACAAGAACACAGGGGCCATACAAAGTGCTGTGTACAATTTTGAGTTGCTGCAATTAAATTTTGGCAAAATGGACTAGCCTGCCACATAATTTTTTCACTCTGATTTTTGGGGCGTCTTTGAATTCAGGGCTCTGTAGGTTGATCATTTTCATTTCCATCAAACGATGTGGCATCCTTTCGTTCCTAACACATTACCCAGTCTATATCAGTATAGATATCCAGGAGGATTTCTTTTTCCCATTGAGATCTGATGTGTTTTCAAAGTGTTCCTTTAATTTTTTTGAGCAGTTTTATCTACACTCACCTAAAGGATTATTAGGAACACCATACTAATACGGTGTTTGACTCGCCTTCAGAACTGCCTTAATTCTACGTGGCATTGATTCAACAAGGTGCTGAAAGCATTCTTTAGAAATGTTGGCCCATATTGATAGGATAGCATCTTGCAGTTGATGGAGATTTGTGGGATACACATCCAGGGTACAAAGCTCCCGTTCCACCACATCCCAAAGACGCTCTATTGGGTTGAGATCTGGTGACTGTGGGCGCCATTTTAGTACAGTGAACTCATTGTCATGTTCAAGAAACCAATCTGAAATGATTCGAGCTTTGTGACATGGTGCATTATCCTGCTGGAAGTAGCCATCAGAGGATGGGTACATGGTGGTCATGAAGGGATGGACATGGTCAGAAACAATGCTCAGGTAGCCCGTGGCATTTAAACGATGCTCAATTGGCACTAAGTGGCCTAAAGTGTGCCAAGAAAACATCCCCCACACCATTACACCACCACCACCAGCCTGCACAGTGGTAACAAGGCATGATGGATGCATGTTCTCATTCTGTTTACACCAAATTCTGACTCTACCATTTGAATGTCTCAACAGAAATTGAGACTCATCAGACCAGGCAACATTTTTCTAGTCTTCAACTGTCCAATTTTGGTGAGCTCGTGCAAATTGTAGCCTCTTTTTCCTATTTGTAGTGGAGATGAGTGGTACCCAGTGGGGTCTTCTGCTGTTGTAGCCCATCCGCCTCAAGGTTGTGCGTGTTGTGGCTTCACAAATGCTTTGCTGCATACCTCGGTTGTAACGAGTGGTTATTTCAGTCAAAGTTGCTCTTCTATCAGCTTGAATCAGTTGGCCCATTCTCCTCTGACCTCTAACATCAACAAGGCATTTTCGCCCACAGGACTGCCGCATACTGGATGTTTTTCCCTTTTCACACCATTTTTTGTAAACCATTGAAATGGTTGTGCGTGAAAATCCCAGTAACTGAGCAGATTGTGAAATACTCAGACCGGCCCGTCTGGCACCAACAACCATGCCATGCTCAAAATTGCTTAAATCACCTTTCTTTCCCATTCTGACATTCAGTTTGGAGTTCAGGAGATTGTCTTGACCAGGACCACACCCCTAAATGCATTGAAGCAACTGCCATGTGATTGGTTGATTAGATAATTGCATTAATGAGAAATTGAACAGGTGTTCCTAATAATCCTTTAGGTGAGTGTATACATATATATATATATATATATATATATATATATATAAGTGCTATGTTTTGATCTGACAAGTCAGTACTTGAAGATTCTGAATTCCTATAAATTCAACTACAGTGCCTATTACTTGAGTAAAATTCAACATGCTATGGAGCTGGGCGCCTTATTATTTTAAGTTTTCTGGACCCTGCAGTTTTGTTACATTTTACTTTTTAAAGAATACTTTTAAATAACCAAAAGAACTTTCTTCAGCACTCAAAGCTCTTAGGTTGTAATAGTTATCTGAATAAATAATACAAAAAAGACAAGAGATGTAATCTACAAAAAGTCAATATGACTGCTAAGAAAGTGCTCCTTAAAACATTCAAACATTTTTGTCACTATAAATACAATGACTATAAATGAACACAGGTAAAAACTGAATAAAGTAACCGATAGATAGATAGATAGATAGATAGATAGATAGATAGATAGATAGATAGATAGATAGATAGATAGATAGATAGATAGATAGATAGATAGATAGATAGATAGATAGATAGATAGATAGATAGATCGATCCTTGGTAAAAAAAAGATGAACAAAAGAGGTGATGGTCGTTCTGGCTGAAATAAAACAAAGTTGTGTGCTGATAGGCTAAACGAAACTCTGTTAGGACAACCACCACTCCAACACTCCTCCAGTCTGGGATTTATGGCCAAGTACCCAGATGAAAGCTTCTCATTAGTAAAAGACACATGAAATATTGTTTGAAGTTTTCAAAAAGGCACTCAAAGGACTCTTGGACTGTCAGAAATGGGAACTTCTGGTCTTATGAAACCAAGACTGAACTGTTTGCCCTCAGCTTTATGCATCACTTGGAAGAAACAAGGCACCCATCATCGCCAGAGCAATACCATTTAAAATGGTGAATCATGGCGTTGGCAGCATCATGCTGTGGAGATGGGACTGGGTTAACATGGTTGAGGTTAAAGTTGAACAGAGCAAACTACAAAGATATACTTAATGAATTTCTGCTCCAAAGCACTCCAGACCTCAGATTGGGCCAAACATTCACCTTCCAACAGGACAGTGACCCTAAGCACAAATCAAAGGCAACACAGGGGTGGATTAGGCCAAAATTCTGCATAAGGTTAACGTAGTAACTTTTGATAGGTGGCATGGGGAATCAAGCAGCTACTGCCTTAGGTGGAAATTTGAGGAAATGCTAACAGCTGGTCTGAAAAAAAGTGCAAAACAACAGTGGTGCCAAAGATGCTGGGCCATTTGCCATAAGGATGGAGTGAGGAAAGTGACAATGCAAATGGTGGAGGACTTTATTAATCTGGTTTGTCTTTTTGGAACAGAAATCCTTTTGTTAACTATGCAAAAATGCCAGTGTGGATAGAGAGCATCTTTGTTTAAAAGCTCTGTTTTAAATGAAAACATAGTCTGTATACGAAAAAGTTTGGAAACCCCTCTTAACTCTTTGGATTTTTGTTTATCATTGGCTAATCTTTCAAAGTACAGTGGGATGCAAAAGTTTGGGCAACCTTGTTAATAGTCATTATTTTCCTGTATAAATCGTTGGTTGTTACGATAAAAAATGTCAGTTAAATATATCATATAGGAGACACACACAGTGATATTTGAGAAGTGAAATGAAGTTTATTGGATTTACAGAAAGTGTGCAATAATTGTTCAAACAAAATCAGGCAGGTGTATAAATTTGGGCACTATTGTCATTTTATTGATTCCAAAACTTTTAGAACTAATTATTGGAACTCAAATTGGCTTGGTAAGCTTAGTGACCCCTGACCTACATACACAGGTGAATCCTATAATGAGAAAGAGTATTTAAGGGGGTCAATTGTAAGTTTCCCACCTCCTTTAATTTTCTCTGAAGAGTAGCAACATGGGGGTCACAAAACAACTCTCAAATGACCTGAAGACAAAGATTGTTCACCATCATGGTTTAGGGGAAGGATACAGAAAGCTGTCCCAGAGATTTAAGCTGTCTGTTTCCACAGTTAGGAACATATTGAGGAAATGGAACACCACAGGCTCAGTTCAAGTTAAGGCTCGAAGTGGCAGACCAAGAAAGATTTCGGATAGACAGAAGCGACGAATGGTGAGAACAGTCAGAGTCAACCCACAGACCAGCACCAAAGACCTACAACATCATCTTGCAGCAGATGGAGTCACTGTGCATCGTTCAACCATTCGCGCACTTTACACAAGGAGATGTTGTATGCGAGAGTGATGCAGAGGAAGCCACAGCACAAACAGAACCGCTTGAGGTCTGCTCAAGCACATTTGGACAAGCCAGCTTCATTTTGAAATAAGGTGCTGTGGACTGATGAAACTAAAATTGAGTTATTTGGGCATAACAAGGGGCGTTATGCATGGAGGAAAAAGAACACAGCATTCCAAGAAAAACACCTGCTACCTACAGTAAAATATGGTGGTGGTTCCATCATGCTGTGGAGCTGTGTGGCCAGTGCAGGGACTGGGAATCTTGTCAAAGTTGAGGGATGCATGGATTCCACTCAGTATCAGCAGATTCTGGAGACCAATGTCCAGGAATCGGTGACAAAGCTGAAGCTGCGCCGGGGCTGGATCTTTCAACAAGACAACGACCCGAAACACTGCTCAAAATCCTCTGGCATTCATGCAGAGGAACAAGTACAACGTTCTGGAATGGCCATCTCAGTCCCCAGGAGAGTGAAAGATCAGCCTTTGCCTCTAGCGTGTCTGAAGGTGATTTCCCCAGTTTGCACAGGAACTTGATGTTAGCATGTTGTTAGAACTGCAACATTGTGCCAAATATCTTTACACACATCTAATTCTGGTAATTAAAACAATACTACACGGCAAAATCAATCCAGACCTGTTGTAACTGGTCTACAGACATGCTGTGCTTCCACCCACATCAATGTGTGCGTAATCTCTCACTCTCTCACAATATCACAATTCTGGGAACTTTTTGACTGTCCCTCATATGTAATTATATGTATATATATTAATTATATATATATATATATATATATACAGTATATATATATATATATATATATGTATATGTATCTAAGTTGTCACACACGAGTGAGCAGGGAGCAGCTGAACGGCACAACGGCTCCGGCACAATTCCTAGGAGGGACTGTGCTCCTCTCGTTCCTGTTCCCTTAATTGATGTCCCATTTGAAAGAATACGGGTTGATATAGTGGGACCCATGGAGGCTCAGCCCAAGGACATAAATATATATTAGTCTTTGTAGATTATGCGACTCAATATCCAGAAGCTGCTCTGTTGCGCTCAGCTACTTCCAAAGCTATCACACAGGAACTGGTAGGAGTGTTTGCACCAGTCAACATCCCTAAGGAAGTCCTTTACTGACTTAAGGGACGCCATTTACCTCACAAATGTTCATGGAAACGGCCAAGTTAAGTAAAATAAAGCACTTAAACACCCCGGTGTATCATCCTCAAACCAACGGTCTAGTTGAGAGATTTAATCAGACTATCAAACAAATGCTTCGCAAGGTGGTAAGTGGGGATGGGAGGAATTGGGATAAGCTCCTTCCCCTCATTCTCTTTGCCTACAGGGAAGTCCCTCAAGCATCAATGGGGTTCTTTCCCTTTGAATTATTATACAGACAATAACCCTGGGGTATATTGGATATTTTAAAAGGAGGTTGGGAAGGAGAGGCACTTCACTCGAATAATATATTAGAATATATCGTACAGTTACATGATAGATTTGGGAAAATTCGACCTATATTAAAAAGTCACATGGAGGAAGCACAAGTAGCCCAGGTCCGCTATTATGAGCTCGCAACGACCCTCCGAGAATTCCAGCTGGGGGATCATGTCATGGTGTTGTTTTCCACCTCCCATTCTAAACTGCTAGCCCATTGGAAAGGTCCATACAAAGTTAAGGATTGGAACTGTTTGGTGAAACAGCCCAATCATCGGTCGAGCAAGCGGATATATCACGTGAATTTGCTAAAACCATGGAAGGAAAGGGGCCCCGATCCCTCCTCCGGCCAGCCCCATTCATTCTTTTCTCAGACCAGCATACTTAACTTTGGTTAAGACAGAGATGGCAGCTCAAAGCATCTCATCCGTCCCGGGGGTGATGAACGAAAAACCCGGAAGAACCTCTCTGATCGCCCATGACATTGTGACAGAACCCGGGATTATTGTCAGAGAGCCCCCCTATTGTCTTCCGGAGGTAAAGAAGGCAGAAGTGGAGATTGAAATCAAGCAAGACAGAAGTTGGAGGTTTTTTAATGACTCAATCAAATCTCCCAATTTGAAGCTTATTCAATGCCTCGAGTGGACGACCTCCTTGAAAGGCTTGGACAGGCAAATTATTTGACCACACTTGACATGACAAAGGGGTACTGACAAGTTCCTTTAATGGTCTCCATGTCCTTCCATTTGGGTTACACGGGGCACCTGCGACTTTCCAGCATCTGGTGGATAAAGTGCTCTGCCCCCATAACATGTATAGTGTTGCCTATCTTGATGACGTTGTCATTTATTCCAGCACATGGAAGGAACATCTACAGCACGTCCGAGCAGTATTACGGACACTTCGTAAAGCAGATCTTCGGACAAATCCAAAATAATGTTTTTTTGGGTTGAAAGAAGCCAAATATTTAGGCCACCTGTTGGGTCGTTTTACAGTGAAAATATAGTGGTCTAAAATAGATGACATTTTGAAATGGCCCCATCCACGAACCAGGCGGCAAGTCCAAGCATTTCTCAGTTTAGCAAGGTATTACTGCTGGTTTGTACCCTTGAGTGATTTAACAAACAAGAGGGCCCCTAACATTATGGTATGGACTGACAAGACAGAAGCTGCATTCAGTGACTTAAAACAGGCCCTGACGTCGGCACCAGTTTTGAAAGCGCCTAACTTTTTGCTTCCTTTTATTCTCCAGACAGATGCTTTGGACACAGGCCTAGGTGCTAGGGAATCCATTCCTGGGAATTCGGAAATCCCGCATGTCACTCCCAGAAATCCCGGGCTACCGGGGATGACACAGTGCATGGGCATCTCACATGTGAATGGTTTTAGAACAACTAACACTTATTTTTAATAAAACTACTGCAATATTTTGACACCAATAAAACACTAACCTTATCTACAAACAGTTCATTCTGTCATATTAGTACATGTATCTAGTTAGTTACAGTAATAAGAGCGTAGAAAGCACAACGCGTTCAGCGCCATTTCAGCTTTTACTGATGCATCCAGTTTCTTGTCATCATTCTATTATGCTAAGTTTCTTGGCACAGATAGTGTGGATGCAACAGACTGACGCATTGCAATTTCAAGTTGCTGTTCAAAGCTGTTGTCTGACAGATGGCAATGAAGTCTGCCCCATCCTGGCATTCATGAGCTGCAGAGTGCCGACTCCTCCAAGTTCACTGTGCTCAGTCTTAGTGGGAGCCGGGAGACTGGTCTGTTGTTGACTGAATTAATCTGCACCACACTACACCGTGGGCCAAAAAACCATGCCACTTAATTATTTTCAACTATAACTCTGTTATTTCTTGATTGATTTTTACACTTTTACACGCTATATATGCGAGCTTGGCTGTTCCTGGCTTCCCTACTAGGTGCAGTGCTGAACCAAAGCGTTGATGGTGTTGAACACCTCATCATGTTCCTGAGCTGGAAACTGCTGGATCGGGAGACCAGATATGCGGCGGTAGAAAGAGAGGCTCTCATGATCAAATGGCCGATTACACAGTTGAGGTACTACTTCTTGGGTCATGAGTTTACACTTGTTATGGACCATGCACCCTTACAGTGGATGGCCCTACACAAGGAGTCGAACCCACGGGTCACCAGGTGGTTTCTTGACCTCCAACCTTATAAATTTTCACTCATTCGCTGTAAGGGCTCTCTCCACACCAACGCCGATGCTCTCTCTTGCATTCACAACCTCTCGGTGCCGAATGCACGACCCGATGGGTCTGGGCTGAAGTGGGGCCTTGTCACACACATGCGATTAGGAGACAGCTAAAGGGCCTGAATAATAGCAATTCCATGCCTGACCGGGGGCGGCGAGGTGCACTAATTGTTTCTCTCAATCCCTTACAGACCATTCTTGGGAAATACTGCCCAGTTCCGGTGCCACCAATGACATCACATACAGTTCCAGCGCTGCCGATGATATCACTACCAGTCCCAGGCATGATGACATCACTTCCTCCACTTGTCTTTAAAAGCTGCCATCTTAAGGCAGCAATTCAGTTCTGTTTTGGACTCACATGAGTAAAGAACTCTTGACAATTTACTTCTTTGCAGTCAGGATTTAATATATGGGTGGCTGCCCCAAACCTTTTCTCTTTGTGTTTTTTGTGACAATATATATATATATATATATACACATTAAATAGACATATTGCTTACACTATGCTTATGTTTTGCTTTAAACATAATCCTGAACCTGGCATTTTGAGCACATTCCTTGACCCATCACCTTAGGCACATTTAATCTCAGTTGGAGGAGTGGAGTCCATCTCACTCCAGAGCAGAACGAAGTCTAAGTGTAGCACAAGTAACACCGAAAAAGCTAGTGTTGTCTTGGTTAAGAAAGTAATGGGCTGTAGGACAAAGTGGGCATTGCCCATTCTGCTAGGCTTTCGTGGCACAGCGGGCCAGTTAAGAAAGCAGATTTAACAGGGATGCAGGCATCCAGCTGCTCCTTCTCCCACTTGCATTCCAAACTAAGTGACTGAACTCCAGCTTGTACCAGGATCTGCCTGAATTTCATCTGATAACAAAGGTGCAAATCAGAGGTGAACTGACATCTTGCAGAGGCCCTCTCTGCATAGCAACCCTGCAATGAAGAATGAAAGCCAAAACAAAGACCTGTAAGTAATGCCAACTTAGCCTCTTAGAAGACACCGATTTTTGTAACTTAAAGTGACTTTAAACTTTTCTTTAAAACCACAGGCAGCCCATCTCTCAAACGTGAGAAGCAAACAGAAGCTTGGGGAATTGTGAATTGAACATGCTCACTGAAATTCTCCAGGGAATCCTTGAGAACTCTGTGGGTTCTTCCCAGTGCCACTCTGTACACATTCCCCAAAACAACTTTCTAAAAATCCTTCCCTCAGAAACTAACAAGTTGTGAGCCGCCCTCTGCATGAGGAACTGAAAAGGTGAAATTCACTTCTCTTTGGGAACATAGAGCTGAGACCCAGTCTGTCAAGCCAAAGCTGCATGCCAATAGTCTGACAAGACTGACAATAACAACAACAACAACAACAACATTTATTTATATAGCACATTTTCATGCAAATAATGTAGCTCAAAGTGCTTTTGCATGATGAAGAAAAGAGAAATAAAAGACAAAGTAAGAATTAGAATATAACAACATTAATTAACATAGAATAAGAGTAAGGTCCGATGGCCAGGGAGGACAGAAAAAAAAAAACTCCAGATGGTTGGAGAGAAAAAAAATAAAATCTGCAGGGGTTCCATAAATGAAACAGTCCTCTTTGTATTTAGGGTTCTCATGGAAGGACTTGATGATGATGGTCATGTAGACTTCTGGCATTTAATCCATCAATGTAGGAACATCACAGTGCTTTGATTAGGTGGTGGTGGGGGTGCAGATCGCCACCACAGAAAACCGGGAAAAGAAACAGAAGAGAGAATAGGGGTTAGTACGGATTTTAGAGCTACCATGAATAGTTATGATAATGAATTGAATATACAGAGTATAAGGATTAAACTAAAATGAAGTCATGAGAAGGCCATGTTAAAGTAATATGTTTTCAGCAGTGTTTTAAAGTGCTCTACTGTATCAGCCTGGCGAATTCCTATTGGCCTGCTATTCCAGATTTTAGGTGCATAACAGCAGAAGGCCGCCTCACCACTTCTTTTAAGTTTCGCTCTTGGAATTCTAAGCAGACACTCGTTTAAGGATCTAAGGTTATGATTTGGAATATAAGGTGTCAGACATTCCAATATATAAGATAGGGTGAGATTATTTAAGGCTTTGTAAACCATAAGCAGTATTTTAAAGTCAATCCTGAATGACACAGGTAACCAGTGTAGTGACATCAAAACTGGAGAGATGTGCTTGGATTTTCTTTTCCTAGTTAGGATTCTAGCAGCTGCATTCTGCAACATCCAAACTCTTGAGCCAGAATGAGTGATGTCCTTTTCACTATTAATTGGCAAAAGACAACAGAAGCCAACCTGAGGAAGCAGTAGCACAACAATGACAAGGATCATGCAGTAAAGAGAAGAAGTGCCCTCCAAGAAGAATCTTTCACTTGAACCTTAAGCACAACTCCATATAAAGACTTGGCATCTCAAAACTATTTGTCTGTGCCAAGTTTAAGTGTAAAAGTCTGAATGCCAGTAAACAGCCAGCCTACTGTATATAATATATGTTTGTCTGTCTGGGTCCTGTACTGTATAATGTCTGGCTTGGTTCTGGATCAAAGAATTTGAAATTGGGTCATAAATGGCACAATAACACATTCGACAGAGGCATTGAGTTTTCTGAGGCATTTTATAGAAACGAAGAGGAAGTAGGATAAACAGCAAATGGAAGTGACTTGGCAGGAAGTGAAAAGGTGGAAATGACATCTTTTTTGATGGACGAGGCGACATCATCAAATGAAGCCCGAAGTGAAGTCATTGACGTGGAACTGGAACTGATGAGATCATTACAGAATGGACATGACATCTTGGATAGCAGAACCCGGAAGTGGAGATATTGTGGAGAGCCGGAAGTATTGAGGTTGCATGGAACCGAAGTACTTTACAGCTGTTAAAAGCATTAATACTCCGTCCCGTTCCCCCCATTGTTCATACTTTCATGTTCGTTTGTGCCCTTTGGCTGCTCCCTAAGCCCATATGTGTGACACTGTCAATATATATGTCAGTATCAACCTTCTATAATCCTTGTTTATTAATAAATTTTATTATTCTGTTCCTTAAAATGAGTGTGCTTCAGATATGAGTCTAACAGTCAGAGACCACCACCTCCTACAACAGAGAAAGGTAAGGTAAGTAAAGTAGGAGCCTTACCAAATTATTTGGTTAAAGTAAGACTGATGATTATCTAATTCACTCCATTCCCACATTTAAATTGACTGTCCCTGGGTGGGCAAGTTCAAATTTCTTTTTCAAATCCTACAGAGGAGGAGAGGAGAGGTTGGCAGCATGCACTGAGAGCGTGTTGCTGCACTCACCACACAAGGAACCACCTGGACTGGGACTCAAGTGCAGTGGGTGACACCTCAGCACCACGCTGGAGGAGTGTGAGGTTTTTTAAGGTGCCTGGAGCGCCAATCCTGCCACCAACCCCCACATAATCCTACAGAGCAATAAGGATTTTCAAAAATACAGAAGGAAGAAAGGGCACACTATAACTCCTTACGATGACTTCTAGGGGTCACAGTTGTATAGACCCAAATTATCTTTACTTATTCAGGCATCAGAAGACCATCCTTGATTTCCACCCGTTTATACTGACTTTTGAAAGTACTAAATTCCACCACAATGTGTGTAAATCCTTTTCAGAATTTGAAATCAGAACTGTTTGGACATGGGAGCAGGAGCAGTCATACTGGGGAGCCATTACTGTATCATCTCTAGAAAATGCAAAATCAATGAAGCGCTTGCATTTTTACAGTATGTTAGCACCACCACCTGACAGGAAAGCCTGATTCTGAACAAACAATACACTCCAAGTTACCTGAATATTCCATTAAAGGATAAATGATAAAATAATTTCTGATTAACATTGACCTTGAAAAAGCCAGCACTAACCATGCTTTCTCTTTGAACACCAGTTCACCACATATATAATAATAATAATACCTTTTTATTTATATAGCACCTTTCCCATGCTCAAGGCGTGGGATATATATCATATATTTGTTTTTCTGTTCAGCTGTTACTCATTTAAGTAAAACCCACTTTAAGTGTATATAATAATCAAAATATAACAACATCACAAATTACTGTACTGTGCATTTCTTTCAATCCAATTTAATATTTGGGTCTAGGTACCCATCCATTAATTCACTTTGAAGGCTGAGGTGAGTTAGGAGTCATTCTCGAATGATATCACCCACAAGGTAAGAACCAGCCCAGGGTGAGGTGCCAGTAAATGGCGAAGCACATTCATTCGCTGCAAGTTTATCTCACAGTGCACTCTGCTGGGATATTTGAGGCACATCTGGGAAGATCCACAAGGACATTGAGAGAACATGTAAACTTCACACCCATGCACATCAGGCCAGATTCTTGGCATCTCATTTACAAATGTTTGTGTAGATCTGAGTGTGAAAATATTATTTTTTGTTTTGATATACTTTATTAATCCCTGGGGGGAAATAGTCTTTTCTCAAGACTTTTGGGAGCCAGAGCACAGAGTCAGCCATTGTGCAGCACCCCTCGAGCAATTTCAAGCATAAGGGCCTTGCTCAAGGGTCCAACAGAGTAGCATCCTTTCTGACAGTAATGGGATATGAACTGCCAACCTTCCAGATACCAGCGCAGATTCTTAGCCTCTTAGCCACAGAACCTGCCAAAAAACAACAAGAAAATGTATACAGCAAAAGAAAAAAAAATATTCATGGAACAATGAGAAAAAACATTACTATGCAATTTATTTTTATAAAGCACAATCATCTTCCAAATGTGCATAAGTGAAAGCACCTTGAACATGAAACATCCATATATGCAGCATGCTAATCAACCTCATACATATGCAATCAAGATGTTGCAGAACTTCATTGGCTGTTAGAGTAGCCCCCCACATGATGCATCAAAACCCTGCCACCTACATTTAAGAGCATCTGGCTGTGCTCCACAGCTGACCTTGGAACAAAGGGAAAGGTGTAAGGTGCCAGCGTCTGAGTGGGTAGCCACTATCACCTGGCACAAGTAATGATGTGGTTGCTGTCACAACAAATAGTACAGGCCAAATGAATCACAAAGAGTTCAATTATTCACCTTCCCCACAAGCCAGCCACCATGTGCAGCACCATCACGTCTGTCAAAGCTACTTTGCCTCAAAGTAAATGAATCACTGAGTGAAGACTTTTGTTAGTGTCACCTTTGTATCACATGTGCTTTGTGCATTAATAAAAGGCAGCTTTGTTCTTGCTAGATGCCTTTACTGCAATTTGTGTACAGTGTGACAGAAATGAGACTTCAGACATCATAAAGGTTTGGGGCAGCCACTCGTATATTATTTCCCAGCTGCAAATGCTTTGTAATATTTGATCAGAGGTGTTCACAAGACCAAGACAGAGTCCAAAACAGAACTGAATATTTGGAGGTAAGATGGAGGTTTTAAGGGCCGGGGAAGGAAATGATGTCATCTAGTCCAGAACCGGAAGTGACATCATCAGAGGCGCTGGAAGTGACATCATCAGAGGCGCCAGAAGTGACATCATCAGAGGCGCCGGAACCTAGTGAGATTCCCAAAAATGGTCTGCAAGAAACTGAGAGAGACAGTCAGCACACTCTGCCACCCCCTGGTCTGGTGTAGTATTACAGTTCCCCAGGCCCTTTAGCTGTCTCCTAAATGCACATGTGTGACAACAGTCAATTTGTGAATTTCCCCTTGGGATTAATTATCTATCTATCTATCTATCTATCTATCTATCTATCTATCTATCTATCTATCTATCTAACAGTCCAAGCACTCAGGTTATTCTAGAAGAATCGGAAGCTGCTGAAAATGACCTTTTTTGGCAGTAAAAACATGCTATGATATACATATATGTACCCACAACATAAGAAAATGCTTTGGCACCTTGTCAGTAGATTAATGGCTTGCAGCATAGTAGGCATGATGGTGTGAAGGTTGGCTGAAATACTCCTTACCTGTCGGCCAGTTCAGGTGGCTGATATAAACTGACAAAAAAACAAACAAGTTTTTCTGTGAAAATACGCAGCATTGGCCCACTTAAAAGTGAACTAAAATAAGAGTCTGTGCCTCATAATTATCACTTTTTAGGTTTAATATGTTTGTCACGTCAATGCACATTATAACATCAGCTAAGTAATATGAATTGTTATGCGTGCAAGTTGTCATTTAGCTGGTTTGGTGGCATTTCTCTTCTTGATCAAGGGTGTTGTGATTTCTCAATTTCTTCAAAATATTGCATACACACGGATCAGAGTTGCAATAAATATATATAAGCTTTTGCATCAAGATTTAATTTATAAATCCTGACATTTGTATAGGAAGTTGTGTAAACACAAAAAGAACTAAAAAAAATCTATAATAAATGAAATTATTATAATTTTACCAACTGATTTACAGTAAATAAATTCATAAATCTGATTCCTCAAGCTTTGAGGTGGCAGTGCTAACCATTATACAATGGAACCACTATACTGACACAAGCTGTCTTTAATTTACAGTTCTACTCTGGACTGGCACCTTAGAGGGCAGAGTTTCAAATCATGTGTCCACGGTTGTTTCCCTGGGTTTGATACTATTAGTTTAAGTTATAATTTACAAGCGGCCATTAAAATGCTAATAAAAGATTACACTGGGCTACTAATTTTTTCAAAAGTTTGCTTGCTGATGAATTGTTGATGATTATGTTAGATTGACCGTTGATCTCATTTGAAGCACTTTGAGGAAATGTGAAATTAACTTGTACTTGTGTGTTTAACCACTTAATGATGCCAACACATTGCATTAGTTCTTTGACGCTTAAGCTTTTTTAATCTTCATTTGATTTGTCTATCTACCTATTTATGCTTCTGTAAAAAGTCACATTTCCAAGGGTTGGGCGTGAGCGCATGTGTATGTTCTTTCTTTCTTTCTTTCTTTCTTTCTTTCTTTCTTTCTTTCTTTCTTTCTTTCTTTCTTTCTTTCTTCAACAATACTTCACCAGCACTGATGGATTCTTCTTGCCCACGTACCTCTTTTCCATTGTGGCAATGTCCAGGTGTAACCTTTCACCATGTTTGTCATTGATTACATTAAGATCAGCAGGGAAGAAGTCCAAGTGTGAATGCAAAACAAGAATCTTTAGCCGTGTGATGGACTTCATGATTGTGTATGTCTAAAGCAAGTTGTCAGCCAGTTGGATGTAGTTTGGTGTTCAGTACTGCCTAGAAGATTCTCAGCAATGTTCTTGAATGTCTTCCATTTGATTTCTTCTATCTTCATAAGCAGATCTCAAACCACTTGTCTTTAACAATGTGTCTGATTTTTAGACCCGTAAAAATGCCTTCTTTAATCTTAACCATCACATTATTTGTGGAAACATCTGTCTGAAATTTCAAAATCCTTCACCTGCCTTGTTAATCGCTTTCACAAAATGTTTAATCACTCCAAACTTCACATAAAGAGGAGGCAGAAATATCTTAGTTGTGTCAACAATTGGTTTATGTGGCACACTTTTCTGTACTAATGGAGCGGCCGGTTTCTTTTAATGTAATGAGACACTTTAGCACGGCTCTACCTTTTGCAGTACTTGAGATATTTGAGCTGTGTTCCTCAAAGCAGGGCTGCTATTCACCGAGTCATGACTTTTGTTAGTGTAATCTTGGAAGCACATGTGACTTGTGGATTAATGGAATGTCAATGTTGGCAGTTAACCAAAGCAGCTTTGTTATTGCTCTCGATATTGTAGTGCATATGCATATTTATAATATAAGAAGAAATAATACAAATTAGTGATTGCAATGAAATGGTATGTGACGGGAAAATGTAAAGATGAATTTTGTGATCAGAAGGCCTGAATCAATAAGATACTATAAAAAATTAATATTCAAACCTGTGAACATTGCAATCGAGCTCCAGCCTCACTAGACCACATTTTGGGTGTGTACCAAAGTAACATCATTCAGGACAAAAATTTTCAAATGCCTATCAGACAGCCTTGGTGTCAAAGTCACTCCTAACCCACTAACAGCTGTGTTTGGTGGACTCCCAGATGGGCTTAACGTGGAGAAAGACAAACAAACTCTAATTGCCTTTACTTCACTTTTGGCATGTAACTTATCTTGCTCAACTGGAAGAATCCTAGCTCACCTCTTTAAGTCAGTGGGTACCTGATGTTATACACTATTTGAAATTGGAAAAAATCAAATTGTCACTTAGAGGATCTGTTTAATCCTTTTTTAAAGCCTGGCAGGATCTAATCAATAACATTTTAGAATAAACAATTATACTGGGGAGAAGGACTGCTTTCCCTCTTTACTACTCTCAGAGTTTTACTCTGGCTGTTGGCCTTCCTCTCTTTCCCATGGCAATGGGTTTAATTGAATTTAGTTTTGTTAAGTTTGACTTGATTGCATAGAATGTTGCTTGCTTTTAATAAATTCAATAAAAGATTAAGAAAAAATCATATGTATTCAAAGTAACTCATATTCATATGTATCCATATTGTAACGGATGGCTTCAGGCAATGCAAGAGTTAAATATTAAAGGCATATGTCTGTACCTTTTATTCTCTAAGCCACAGGTGTCAAACTCCAGGCCTGGAGGGCCGCAGTGGCTACAGGTTTTCATTCTAACCATCTTCTTCATTAGTGACCAGTTTTTGCTGCTAAATAACTTCTTTTGCTTTAGTTTTAATTAACTTGACTCAGGCCCCTTAGTTGTCTCTTTTTTAATTAGCAGCCAAACAATAATGAGACACAAAACGAGCTGCCACACGACCAGCTCACCTGTGCCCGTCACACAATATCTGAAAATAAAGAAAAGTGAAGGTCTCAGTAAGGCTGCTCTCTCAGGTCACCAAAACATTTTGACGAACAGAAAATCAACAGTTTTTGAAATATCTGCTGTGGCAGAATGAGAGCAGCAACAGACCACAAAATTAAATAACGGGCTTAATTAATTAACAAGAATCAGCATCTCATTAATAGATTGGTTGGAGTGAAAATGGTTGGAGTTTGAAATCCCAGTTTAGCTGCTCATCTGATGGCTCATTTCATGTCTCATTTCTGTTTGGCTGCCATTTCATGAAGAAACGAATCAGTGAATCAATGAATCCTTAAAAACAGTGCTATTAAAATGAAATGAAAAGGAGTTAATTAGCAGTGAAAGCTGGTCAATGATTAGGAAAAGGGTACGAATGAAAACCTGCAGCCACTGCGGCCCTTCAGGCCAGGGGCCTCATGTATAACGGCGTGCGTAGAACTCGCACTATAACATGGCGTAAGCACAAAAGCCGAAATGTGCTTACGCACAGAAAAATCCAGATGCAGGAATCTGTGCGTACTCCAACTTCCACGTTCTTCCGCTACATAAATCCCGATCAGCGTGAAAACTAACGCTCGTGCACGCGCTTTATGTAACGCCCCAAATCCTCCCAGAATTATGCCTATTTGAATATGCAAATCAATATAAATCGCCCTTAAGCGCAGCCTTCTGTGAAAAGACAATGGGAAGAGCACGGGGAAAATATAAGAATTTCAGCGAATACCAAGTGGAGGCAAAGGAAAAACATACTATTTGTTCAAATAAACTGTGGTATAATCAACAAAATGAAGTTGATCGAGTGACATAGCGTGTTGGAGAAACTTGAAAGCTCACATTCACAAAATCGCACAGTGCCGGAAATAAAAAAGAAGTCACATATCAAAGTTGCCGTGGAAAGCCGAGTTGTAAGCCCACTGTCTGAGTGTCATATGAAAGTTTATTAGGGTACAGAGAAAAAAGGCACACGGTGGGGAAAAAGCACGAAATGTCAACTTCAATCTCGACATTTCCACTTTAATCACGTAGTTTATTTTGTCATTTAGTAGAACATTATAAACTTCATCTTAAAATCGTTTAATTAACCAGTTTCTCAAATCACATCGTAATTAAAGTAGCACGTTAAATGCTTTGTTTTGTATTTGATCTTCTACTCGTATGTGATCTATGTGTGTGAATCACTACTTGCTTCTTAAACTGGCTCTCTTCCTCCAACTGGACACAGAATCCATTACATTTGTGATATTACAGCTCTCTGAATAACTAAAATACTGAGATGTATACGTGATGTCATTTTCATGATGATAGGAGTTAAAGCACGTTATTAAACATGAGTTTCACTTCGATTAAATAATTTATTGTCGAAATTTGTCGCTGCGTTTTTAGCTGTGTTGTTATTTTCTCTTTCTGTTTTATATTCAATATATATTGGCGTAGCCGTCCCTGCAGTCAGTGCTTTTCTTTCCCCAAGTAACCGATCGCCACACAATCAGCTCTGTAATAGACGTTAAGCCATCTGTAAGCTTAGCGCCGATTCTTCGAAACGGAAGGAACATTGAAATATCTTCGTAGTACATGTTTAATTATTCTATCCTTCATGACACTGCCAGTGAAGAATATAGATTATTTAAATGAAGTTAAAGTTTTATGTGTATAATTTAACAAACATATTTTGCTGCATTTCACCTTAAAAATGATATCGTCATCATATGTAAATACGCGCTTTATAAAGTGGCCCAGGTTGTGAGATATTATAACTGTAGTGCAAGTTTACAGTGGGGTGATTGTACTTATAAGTACAAACCGTTCTACAAGGAGCAATTGATTGAGTGCATTTAAAGTTCTTGGGATTAAACTGTTTCTGAACCGCGAGGTCCGTACAGGAAAGGCTTTAAAACATTTTGCAGTGGCTGAGACAGCGTGTCCTTAAAGCTGTATACCGATAATTCTCATTCCGATCAGCTGCTGCTGTGATTCACACTCAGATACAGTGATATAAATACTCCGAGTCGTGCAGTGAGAGTAATATGGAAAAAGATGATCCGCTGTGGCAACTCCTAACGGGAGGAGCTGAAAGAAGAAGAAGAAGAAGAAGAAGAAGAAGACGAAGAAGAAGAAGAAGGCTAAAGCAGTTATGGTATTTGGAATACTATGGCTGTTCCCTGAACCATTATATTGTTACGAGTTAATTACAATCAGATGCATTACACTAATAAACAATATGCGGTTAGTTTCTGTGTATTTATAAAGCCGCGTCATGAAAATAATGAGTAATCACACAAGAACAGTACCATTGCTTTGACGCTGGGTGCCGCCAGTCTGCAAAACTGAGCGGAGAACTTGCGTACGACAAGGCATGAGGTACCGTGGAAAAGTGCGTGGCTTTACGCCAAGTGTAGGTTTTATACATCGCGATTTGAACGTGGAAAAGTTCTTACGCAACATTTCTGTGCGTACGCACTGTTTATACATGAGGCCCCTGGAGTTTGACACCCCTGCTCTAAGCAATCTGGGATAGCACCAACATTTACAAACCAAAGGTTAAGAATGTGACAAGTAATTAAGAGGTGGCCAGATGGCGAAAAATGCCTCTCGGGTCAAGATAATTGTGGCAGGTGATGGGTAGAAAGCAATTATGTCCATCAGAAATTTTTTTACTGCCCATTAAGCATGAGAAAATATTGGTGGTGTAAGTAAATAGAGAAGAATGGAGGAGTTGGGCAACAGGAGTCAGATAATGATGAAAAATTGCAGAGTGAGGAAACCTTTTGATAAGAAGTGTAATGAATACGAGGTTCCACCAGACTAAAGACACTCACTTCACTGAACTGAGTCGGCTTTGTGCTCTGTGCAATACAGTCTTATTCTGATTGCTCATCCAAAAACTCTTGTTTTCTTACAAGCGTGAATGAGTTTTTCTCCATGACAATACACGCACAAGTGTTCAGGAAGCAAAATCTTAAATGTTCAGTGTTAAATATGTAATTGTATGCAAACATCACTAATGATTTAATTGAGCTCTATTGACACGAGCCATTCAATATCATTTAATTGTCATGAACCTGTGAGTGTTTAATAAATAAATAATAAGCAAGGGAAAAATTTGAACTAATACATTATATATTGGGCGGCACGGTGGTGCAGTGGTAGCGCTGCTGCCTCGCAGTAAGGAGACCTGGGTTCGTTTCCCAGGTCTATCCTGCGTGGAGTTTGCATGTTCTCCCTGTGTCTGCATGGGTTTTCTCCGGGTGCTCCGGTTTCCTCCCACAGTCCAAAGACATGCAGGTTAGGTGCATTGATGATCCTAAATTGTCCCTAGTGTGTGCTTGGTGTGTGTGTGTCCTGTGGTGGGCTGGCGCCCTGCCCAAGGTTTGCTCCTGCCTTGCGCCCTGTGTTGGCTGTGATTGACTCTAGCAGACCCCCATGACCCTGTGTTTGGATATAGCAGGTTGGACAATGACTGATTGACATTATATATTCCATCCATCCATTTTCTAACCCGCTGAATCCGAATAGGGTCACGGGGGTCTGCTGGTGCCAATCCCAGCCAACACAGGGCACAAGGCAGGAACCAATCCTGGGCAGGGTGCCAACCCACCGCAGGACACACACAATCGCCTAATCGTAGAATCGGCAATCCACCTAACCTGCATGTCTTTGGATTGCGGGAGGAAACCGGAGCGCCCGGAGGAAACCCAGTCAGACAAGGGGAGAACATGCAAACTCCACGCAGGGAGGACCCGGGAAGTGAACCCTGGTCTCCTAACTGCGAGGCAGCAGCGCTACCACTGCGCCACCGTGCCGCCCGACATTATATATTTCATATACAAATTACAACAACTCACTCCCAAAGCAATAGGTATCCATCCATTCAGTGATCCAAGTCTATATCAGCAGTCCTCAAGGCGTAGATAATCCACTGATGTCATAAAATGTTGTAAGAAGCTGCAGAAGACACCACAGTTCACACAGAAGCCACGCCAAGGTGTTTCTGACATTCTTCAGCTGTATGTAATCACCTTAAATACAGTAAAACACTGCTTTTCAAACTGATTATTTCTATATTGAAGTGACAAAAGTAATATTTACAAAGTTAAACAATTTCAAATTATACAAGTGTCCAGTCAAGTTAGGGCCAAACAGACTGTCTGATGTAGATGTCAGCTTAAACAAGATAAATAAAAGGCAAACTACAGGGCATATATAATTAATTGGAAAGTGCACAATACTACTAAATAACTCACCTGCAATCTGCTTCAGACCCACTAATGTGCTCAGAATGGATTAAATAGCCAGAACACCTGGAAAAGCGGAGTGAACATCGCAGTGATGAGGCTGATAAAACTCTTAAAAATCAAGTTAATAAAACATTACATTATTCCAATGGAACAGAAGCAGATGCTTATTATATTCTAATAAAACAACTTTAAAAAAATTAGGATTCTAATTTCTACACTACACCAAAACATAGAAACTAGGAAATAATTAGGCTAGCAGTCTAATCAAAACCATAAACTGGCTGGATTAAAAACCTGCCACCACAGGGGGTCCCCAGAACTGAGTGGGAGCTGCCCTGTCACAGTTGGGAGAGTAAGTGACACTAGAGGGAGCCATTCTCCTCTGAATAAAACCTCAACTTCCTAGACTGCTGAAAAGGCACAGCAGAGGGCATTTTCCAGTTATGTTTAATATTGATTTGATTTTTATGTTCATTGACAGTTTATGGATGATGCTTTACAGAAAAATATATATACAGTGCCTTTCACACAACTTCAAACACATATAAAACTGATTGGAAGAAGAAAAAAGGATTCAATGCATGATAAACTATGAGAAAACATGATGTGAAGACTATACAAAAGCAATAATAAGCCACTTGGGGAATAGACTGATACAGCCTTAAGGGTGTATTTACACTAATCTGCCTATTTTATATAGTGCCTTTCATATATACACATCTATCTATCTATCTATCTATCTATCTATCTATCTATCTATCTATCTATCTATCTATCTATCTTCATTAGTGCCTTTCATATTTACTTATCATCTATCTATCCTTGTAATGTTTTGAAATATATCTAACACTGTATATAACAACGTCTACACCTTTTTATTTATTTTATATACTGCCTTTCATTTTGTACAAGATGTCAAAGGTATTATATATTTTTCTATAAATATTCAGAGTCATTCCCATCTTTTAATCTTAAATGTCTACCTTCTTTATAGTGTATAATGGCTTTCACGCCTACCTATATATCTATCTTTGAAAGATATGAAAGGCATTATATATCTGTCTATAAATATACATGTACAGTGTTTTTTACCACTTAAATTTTTCCTTTCATATCTAATTATCATGCAGTGCCTTTTTAATCTCTATGAGTGCATATATAAAATTAAAGGAACACTTTGAAAACACTTTAGATCTCAATGGGAAAAAAATCCTGTTGGATATCTCTACTGATATGGACTGGTAATGTGTTAGAAATGAAAGGATTTCACATCGTTTGATGGAAATGAAAATTATCAACCTACAGAGGGCTGAATTCGAAGACACCCTGAATATCAAAGTGAACAAATGATACATCAAGCTAATCTATTATGCCAAAATTTCATTACAGCCACTGCAAATCGTACTCAGTAGTTTGTATGGCCCCCATATGCTTGTATGCATGCCTGACAACGTATGGGGGCATGCTCCTAATGAGATGACGGATGGTGTCCTGGGGGATCTCCTCCCATATCTGCACCAGGGCATCACTGAACTCCTGGACAGTCTGAGGTGCCACCTGGCGGGATGGACCGAAACATAATGTCCCAGAGGTGTTCAATTGAATTTAGGTCAGGAGAGTGTGGGGTCAGTCAATGGTATCAATTCCTTCATCCCCCAGGAACTGCCTGGAAACTCTCGCCACATGAGCCCGGGCATTGTCATATACCAGGAGGAACCCACTGCACCAGCATAGGGATTGACAATGGGTCCAAGGATTTCATCACAATACCTAATGACAGTCAAGGTGCCATTGTCTAGCCTGCAGAGGTCTGTGAGGCGCTCCATGGATTTGCCTCCCCAGACCATCACTAACCCACAATCAAAGCAGTAATGCTAAACGATGTTACAGGCAGCATAACGTTCTCCACAGCTTCTCCAGACCCTTTCACCTGCTATTATCTGTGAAAAGCACAGGGTGCCAGTGGTGGACCTGCGAATTCTGGTATTCTATGGCGAATGCCAATTGAGCTGCACGGTGCCAGGCAGTTAGTACAAGGCCCATTAGAGCCGGGGTGTTGAACTCCAGTCCAGGAGTGCCACAGTGGCTGCAGGTTTTCATCCTAACCATCTTTTTAATTAGTGACCAGTTTTTGATGCTAATTAACTTCTTTAACCTTAGCTTTAATTAGCTTGACTCAGGCCCCTTAGTTGTTTTTTCCTTAATTAGCAGCCGGACAGTAATGAGATATAAAACAAGCTGAACATGACCAGCTCACCTGTACCCATCAAACAAAATATGAAAATAAAGATGAAGGTCTCAGTAAGGTTGATCCCTCAGGTTACCAAAACATTTTAGGATTTCTTAGAAAAAAACAGAATATCAACAGTTTTGGAAATGTCTGCTGTGGCAAAAAGAGAGCAGCAACAAGCCATGGAATTGATTAATGGGTTTAATTAACAGCAAGAATCAGAGTCTCGTTAAGGAAATGGTTGGAGTTTGAAGCCCCAATTTAGCTGGTCATCTGTTGGCGCGTTCCATGTCTCATTTCTGTTTGGCCGTCATTTAATGAAGAAAAGAATCAATTCAGAAGACTTAATCCTTAAAAACAGGGCTATTAAAATAGAAGGGAAAAGAAGTTATTTAGCAGTGAAAACTGGACACTGATTTGGAAAAGGGTTAGAAAGAAAACCTGCACCCACTGCGGCCCTCCAGGCCTTGAGTTTGACACCCGTGCACTAGAGGATGTTTGGTTCTCAGGCTACCCTCATGAAGTCTGTTACTGATTGTTTGGTCAGAGACATTCACACCAGTGGTTTGCTGGAGGTCATTTTGTAGGCTCTGGCAATGCTCATCATGAAAGTGTTTTGAAATATATCTAATACTGAATAAAGTAACTTTTACTTCTTCCTTTCTGTCTGCCTTCCTAACATATACTGCCTTTCACGCTCTTTTATCAATCTATATACTGCCTTTCACACATTCTATCTATCTATAATATAGTGTTTTTCATATCCATCTATAAAATATACACTGATTTTCTTTTCTGTCTATCTATCTATAGAATATATAGGACCTGTCAGACCTTTTTTCTACCTAACATACAATGCCTTTCATGACCTTTTATCTATCTATCTGTCTTTTTATTATATAGTGCCTTTCACATCCTTTTATCTATCTTCTTATTTTATTGTGCATTTCACACCCTTTTATCTATCTTTGTATTATATAGTGCCTTTCACACCCTTTTATCTATCTTCATATTATATAGTGCCTTTCACACCCTTTTATCTATCTTCTTATTATTATATAGTGCCTTTCACACCCTTTTGTCTATCTTCTTACTATATAGTTCCTTTCACATCCTTTTATCTATCTTCTTATTATATAGTTCCTTTCACACCCTTTTATCTATCTTCGTATTATGTAGTGCCTTTCACATTATTCTCTGCCTGCCTTTTATTGTATGGACTGCACTGTCCTGCTTTTCAGCCCGGTTCAAACAAGTCTGCACTTCATAACATAACCCATTAAGTCCAGTTCAGGGTAGTGAGCGACTGAGCCCATCCCAGCAATATCAGGCAAAGGATGGAAGTGACCACTGACAGGACAGCGGTTCATTACAGGTCCTACTCATGCATACACCAACTTGGGGTCAAGTTAGTTTCTGGAAATTTACATTGGATGGAAGTGCGCACAGAAAAGTCACAGATGTGGTGAGAACCTACAAGCTTCACCAACTTTGAGTGTGTGTGTTTACATGTGTGTTATACTGTATATAATTAAGCAAAATAGCATTTGAAGAACAAGAAGTTTTGCTGGCTCCTCAGGTCCTGGTTTCCTTCAAACATGCATGCTGGCTAGTCATTAGGAGGTGGCTGATGAAGCTAGTGTGGGGGTCTCAGTGTGCTCTTCCACCCCATTCAGCCTCAATTCTTGCATTGCACCTGACACTGCCAGGGTCACCTCGGATTCCTTGCACTTCTCACTCGGTCAAGCAGGTTCAGTAAATGGATGGACAGCCTCAGACCAACAGTCATGTGATGTTCCTGTTCCTGAAAATACAGTACAGGAGTGGGCTCTGTGACCCTGAGTAGCAGGTTTGGCAAATGGCCCTGATCACAGACTGGCATCCTGAGTTATACTGTAATACATGCTGGCAATGCAGAGACGGATGTTATAAAAAGTGAATAGCTGTGCGAGTGCAGCATTGAATGATATTTAAAAAAAAAAAAAATAATCTGCTGAGCTGAAGATTTTTTAATGAACTTTCAGTTCCGCAGGACTTCAAAAATGTTGCAGAAATCACCATTTTTGTGCCTGTTTTGAGTTACTTATGTGTGTGATGCGTCTCCAGGGATTTTTCCGAAGCTCTTTGAGTTCTCCTTGGCAGCCGGCACAGACGAGTTCTCACAGATTTCAGAGGTGGAGGGTTTGGGCAGAAATCCCAGCCTCTTCTCTTGCTTGCTTTCTTTTCTTTTCATTTCTTTTTTTAAACTGCAGAGGAGGAAATCGTTTTGAGTCAACAGGTGCTCCACTTTGGCCCTGTGACAGAAGTCAGACGGAAACCGTTTTTTGAAATGCGAGCATCGAGGGCGCGCAAGGGAGGAGGGATCAGCGGCGAGAGGAGAGCTTTCTGTTCCACTCAGGGGCCGCATGCTATTTTGAGACATTCTTACCAAACAGCATGTGAACGTAAAGAGAGTTCTTCTTCTTCTTCTGTTTTGACCTCCTCAGACTCGACTAGAGACCACCAAGCACGACTTCAGCACACTGACACCATGCTTACCCTGGAGGACAAGTCGGCTCTTTTCTTGCTTTCACGAGTGGCTCCACGATGAACGACTCCAACGGTGGGAACAACACAACCAGTCATCCCTACACAGGGATCCGTCTGTTGGCTTCCATCAGCTCCTTTGTGCTCCTGGCGTTCTTCAACTTGGTCATCAACTACACCATCCTGAGCGTGGAGAAGTTGCGTAACCAGGCCCGCTTCGTGCTCATCTTCCACCTGCTCTTCTCTGGGTTGGTTTATTTCGGGATGAGCAGCATCTTCTACCTGCAGAGCTACCTGGCCTGGTCGGTGCCTGAGGGGTTTTGCTTGGCTCTCATCACTGGCTTGATGACCAGTGCCTCCAGCATCCTCCTAACTTTGACATTCATGGCCTTGGACCGATACTGTGCCATCTGCTTTCCTCTCAAATATAGTTCTTTTAGCCAAGGGTATCAACCGTGGATTACAGGGCTGCTCGCTTGGATTCTGGCGTTGCCCATTCCTCTGTGGCTGGTGCTCAAGGAGAACAAGAACTTCTACCAGTGTGAATTGGCTGCAAAACCGAAAGGAGGGGAGGTGGCCAAGATCCTGCTGGTCACTTGCTGCAGCCTCCTCATCCTCTTCACCTATGTCCAGATTTTTCGGGAAGGGAGAAGGCTGGGGGTTTTGAACAGGCGTAACCGGATCGGCACACGGACAATCAGTATGCATGGCTTACAGCTGGCAGTGTATATCCTGCCCAATTTTGTGAACTTCATCATCTACACACTGAGCAGCAAAAACCAGGACCTCTTTAAAGGCATCAACTATGCCTTCTTCAGCTTCGCTCAGTGCATTAGCCCTGTGATTTATGGGCTGCGGAAAGAGGAGCTATGTGAGCAGCTACACCTGAAATTCCCCTGCATGGTGAACAACCTGAAGGCGTTTCTGGAGTGGACCGCTAGTACCAAAAAGCACTGCTTCCGACAGCAGGAATACTCGCAGCCACAGAATGGGAGCAGCGTCTGAACGGCACTGATGGGGCACTAGTGGGCCGAGCAGCAGAACCCGGGCTGAAATAGAAAGGGCAGATGAGTCAAAAATGTGAAGGAGCAAAGCAGGTGGACCTGGCCTGGAATGCAGAGGGTGCAAACATCTGAAATCAGTCAAAAATGTGAAGGAGCCAAGTAGGGGGAGATCAACCCGGAATGGAAAGGGAAAATGGGAGAGAAAAGGGTCAAGCAGATGAAGCTGGACTGGAAAATAAAGGGGCAAGCAAGTCAACCTGGAATTGAATACAAAGGCAGCTGGCAAGTGGACTTGGACATAAACACATACAGGGCAAATAGGTGAAGCCCAACTGCAATATGAACCGGGCAAAGAGATGAAGCTCGACATAAACCTAAAAGGTTCAACAGGTGAAGCTCGAGTGGACCACAAAAGGACTTAAAGATGGCAGAGGAATGAATCAGGACTGCACTCAGGAAATGACTGCCAAGAACTACAGTGACATTCATATTTGTCTGAATTTCTGTCAGTATGAGCTGGGGACATATTAGAAGTATGGGAGCTTTTTTATTATCTTGAGTAAACAGCACTAAAGTGTCTTCTTTTATTTATAAAGACAGTCAAACTGAATAGGGACACTGAGCCTTTCTTCAAAAACACATGTGGACATTTGTTATGTGTTAAGAATCAGTATGTATTATATACATGATGAAATACAGTAATTTCCAAATCAGCTTCTTGTTCTTACTCTGGAATATTTACAGTATAGTACTCTTTGTGTATATATGCACTACATGAATACATATATATATTTATGTATATATATATATATATATAGAGAGAGAGAGAGAGAAAGAGATAGTATATGTATGAGTGTGTATATGTGAAATATGACCTGATATGTGAATATATAACATGAAATCACATCACATTTATTTAAGGGTCATGGAGGCAGGGACAGTCCTGGCAGTACTGGACACAAGGCAGGAAACCCCCTTGCACACGATGCCAGACCTCCTCATACACAGGCATTTTGAAATAATTACATAAATACCAACACATTTACAGTATAAGGTGACCAAAATGATTATGAAATGTTAAATCTTTTTAAATATAGAACTAAACCTTCCTTCATGACAAACCTAAACATTCCATAGTATGCTGTAATAGGACCTGTGCGGACATTTCTTTTTATCTTTACAAACACCAGCCTCATTAGAATGACAGGGCTGATAAGATACAGAGAGTAAGCAGTCCAGTGGGCAACAGGCCTAGGAAAGGACAAGAAGAGTATGAAGGGTACAATAGGGGCCCCTGCTAAAGGACGCTGCACTTGATGCTCAGGCCAAACATTTAAAATCTAACATACAAAAGTAGGCTTTTCACTTGTTAAGAAGACTTCTTCTATCTAACGCATGGCTATATGGACATGTGTGTGTGCATTTACTCTTTAAATTGTTTATCTCTATACACATCTATTTAATATCTATCCATTCATCTATATGTTATAAATCTTTATGTATATATAAAATACAGGAACACTTATTTATACATATCTGTGTAATATCTATATATCTATATCAACACATATATATTTATATATACTGTATATATGCAAACACACACATACATATATATACATATCACACATCTGTAGAATATCTTCATATCTATATACCTATGTCTGTATATATACATACATATATATATACTGTACATACACTAGATAGATAGATAGATAGATAGATAGATAGATAGATAGATAGATAGATAGATAGATAGATAGATAGATAGATAGATGGAGAGGCACTATAATAGATAGATAGATAGATAGATAGATAGATAGATAGATAGATAGATAGATAGATAGATAGAGTGTATATATATATACACACACATATCTGTATAATGCCATAATAATATCTATAAATCTATGTTTCTCGCTCTCTCTCTTTCTCTCATATCTACTTCTGGATATTATATATAAGATCAGCTCGTGTGTATTAATAAGCACACACAGACAGGCATCTTTTGAAACAAAAGGAAAGAAGAATAACTAATTTTCTTTGAATATAGGTTTCAATGTTAACTTTGATGTTTAAACTACAGCACTGCTGATATTCTGTTTTTTAAATACATGGATATAGTATTTTCATATGGTGTAAAGTGGCATCAGGCAGTACAAACGTGAAAGCCCCTTCTCAGTGCCAAATTTATGTACTCATGATATAAAACAATTTACTTTTGAGCATATTATTCATTATAAACTTTGAATAATATTTTAAAGTGTACCTTCGCATTTAGAAGGTGGGACCTGATGCCATCCTAAATGAAGAGCAGTCAGAGGTGAATCAGTAATCGACACGTCTCTGTGGTTTAGAAGCTCGACTGCTTTATTAAGTTACATTATATGGTAACACTTAAGTTAAAGTACTGCAGAAATGCATCTATTACTCATTTACTCTTATTTAACAAGACCTTAGCAAAGGCTTCCTTTGGTCTTGATAACATTTATAAAACAATAGCAGGTCGGTTATTCATCTCTGTGTAGATATGTAACATTAAGAGAAATGTGTTACAGTGAAGTCACCTCAGAACACTCCAAAGTGAAGCTTTGTTACTCGGTCACATTGCAGAGATGAGATAACACTTTACTGATACTTAGTTAGTGTAATGCAGACCAAACAAAGTGTATGTTAAGGCCTTGTTACATTATAGTAAATGAGTAAGAGATACATTTTTATAGTACCTAAACTACAGTGTTACCCATTAGGTATCCATTATAAAAATATAAATATACAGTATATGTATATGTGTGTGTGTGTGTGTGTCTACATTAGCATTAAACAGTATGAAATCACCCAGACATCTTCACAGTTTTGACAGAAATTTAGTCTTTTTTTTATCAAGGTACTATTACATTGTTTTAAAAATACAGCCAAGGCATTGCTAAAGATTGAAATGACTGATGTTTTATTTAATTTTTCACGCAGGACTGTAAAGCCCCATCTTCAGCAGACAATTCCTCAGTGTCCTAATGGTCAACTCCCTTAGCTTATCTATAATTAGTAACGTTTACATGCTAGTTGGGTAATAGAGAGTCTGTCAAGTTAAAAACTAATCAGTTATCAGAGAAACGTTTCTAATTGTCTTAGGACCTTAAATTTCTTATTCGGTTTAGTAAAGCAAAGAAATTGATCCAGTTGGCTGTCCTCTCTCAAAACAGAAGTTAACACGTCAGTTTCTCGAGATTAGGTCAAATGGAATAGACTTAAAAAAAAATTAAAAAATAAAAATTAAAGCTTCAGCTGTGCTATGACAATTCCAAAGGTTTCTCGAATAACCAGTTTGCACTTACACGTGTTTTACTGGGAATGGGCTAAGAAGGCTGAACATTAAGACACTAAAGAGACGGCTTCTGAAACCGGGGCTTTGCAGACATTCAGTGAGTAATAAATTAAAAATCAGTCATTTTCAAGTGATTTACAACATTAATCACATCTTGGCTATACTTTAAACCAATTTAACGCTACCTTGATAAAAAAAGTGTCAATTTCTAACAAAAACATGAACATTTCTGGGTGATTCCAGACTTTTGAATGCTGGTGTAGTTGGAGCGCATCACCTTTGGACAAAGACCATCAGCTGCTGCCAGACGTAGGACAAGACCTCCTGCCCCTCTGAAGAGACTGCACACTCGCCTCCGATCTCACGACGACACTGCAAGGCTTTTCTTCAGATGATCTTCAGTAAGTAAGGAAAGTGCACCCATACTTTATACTGAATATCAGAAAATAAGAATAAAAAAACAACATCTTTGAGAATATAATGCTTGAAATAAGTAAAATTATCTAGCAGTGCAGCAAGAAATGTTTAATTTGGTAAGACTAAAAAAACATGCAGATAGAAGAACTAAAATGTCTTAAAATGAGTGAAATTTAATGCCTATTAAGCTGCCTAGAAATATTTTGTTTTAGAGACCAGAAAATGCACCCCAGCTTGTGTGAAAATAAAATGAGACTTAGGGGTCACATAGTCATCTAGGGGTGATATAGTTATTGCACATAAAGTGTTTTGGTATGCTTCCCACATTAAAATATAGCATCTATCATAGAAGTGATACAAAAGGGTTCATTTAAGTATTAACATACAAAACAGAATTTTAAAAGTGTGCATATTTAAACCTTGTTATATATTTCTGAGAAAAGCACAACAAAGGTTGAAGACAAAAACAAGTTCAGGACATTTGAGAAGAAATGTTACAGATAGACGCTTGGAATGAGATGTCAAGATAAAGTACACAATGAAGAAATAATGAAAATTATGAGTAAAATAGCAGCGACCTGAGGTAGTCAGACCTAGATTGAGATGGACTGATAACTTCAAAGAATATTTTAGAGTATGACAGGCTTCTATTTATTGTGTTAGTATACAAGAAGTAATACCGAATTTTCAAGAAAACGAAACTTGGGGAGACTCTTTGGAGCCTCACATGACTGTCATTCTCAGACCACAAGTTATGAATGGATGAATGTGTTCATGATGAAGCATTTAATTTAATGTGCCAGTTTGGATATTCTGTACTAATTCCCATAATACATTTTAAACCCTTCAGTAACGTCACCTCTTAGTTTCTGTCTTTCTTCACAGTTCATACCTCCCACTCCGAGTCCTGGATTTAGCTAACTCGCTCTTCTCTGGACTTTCTATAATTCTTCCATTGTCCAATGTCAATCAGTCCTTCTCAGACCCACTGGGCTCAATTCAGAGTCACAGGAGTCAGGGTTTACCCTGACAAATCAGGGAGCAAAACAAGAAACAGCCCAGGACCTGCACATTGCAGGGCTCACTCTTTTAAGGACTCACAAAGTGCCTGAGAATTATGGTGAGCACCAAAACACAAGGAACTGATAAATGAAACCCAAGACTTAGTCGGAGAAAGGTGAGGGTAAAAACAATGAGATCAAATTAAAATATGTAATTCAGGAGAAAACACAAAAGTCTGACAAAGTCAAAACCAATATAACGATCCAACTTAAACGAAAAACTAACCACCACTAAGAGAAATTATAAAGGTGCTTACTCCACAGAGGCATGAAGGAGAATTAATTTGTAAAACACATTTCTTCACTAGCTCAGACTGTTATTTTCATTATTGTAATTCATCCATCCATTTTTGACCCATTTGCTCATTCCATTAAGGTGATTATTCTACTCCTACTGTTAAAATGAACGTAGATATGAATTGATTGACACAGAGACCAACACCACCACCTCATGGGTTCAGAGCCCACAAGTGTATGTTGTCTGCATGGAGTCTGCACGTTCTCCCATGTCTATATGTCTTGTTTTGGATACTATAGCCTTCCTGATCTACCCACAGTATAAAAGGGGATCCAAAAATTCCCATAATGCTAAAAAAAGCCTTTATTATAAAACTTACAGCAGTTCCTCTCTTTGACATGCAATACATGTGGCCCAGCACTTCTTCCATTTCTGTTAATACCTTCTGTAATCCTCTTTTGTTAATGTGTCCTCAGATGCCTGCATTTATTCTTGGATTTTTTCCACAGCAGTAATATTCTTCCCTACAAAAATAAGAAAACTAAGATAACATTATATTTATATAGCTCTTCTCTTACTACTCAAAGCACTTTATATAGTGAGTGGAGAGTCACTTCAACCACCACCAGTATGCAGTATCCACCTGGATGATGCAACGGCAACCATTATTCCACCAGTATGCTCCCCACACATTAGCTATTAGGTAGTGATGTGGTGAGAGATAGTTAGACAATTAAAGACGGGGGATGATTACAGGGCCAGAATGATCAGGTCATGGTGGCCATTTAGCCAGGACATCGGTATGCACTTGACTCTTAACGAAGGATGCCCAGGCAACAGTGAGTCAGGACCTCAGCTTTATATTTCATCCAAAGAATGACACCATTTTTATAGCATGGTGTCCCCATCACTGCACTGGGGCATTGGGATCTACACACAGACCACAGCATAAGCGCCCCAAACTAATGGCCTCGCCAACACCTCTTCCAGCTTTTCCTAGATGGTCTCCCATTCAAGTACTGGCCAGGCCCAAACATGCATAGCTTCAGGTGGACTACCTGTTCTGAAGTTCAGCTGGTATGGCTACAGTCTCAGTTTTAAATTTGGGAACAAAAAAGAAGACACAGGAAATGATATCTGGCAAATATAAGACAGACATCACAGTGTGTGCAGGTGCCTTGTGCAAGGTTCAAAATGTGGTTTTGGGTGAGCCACTTCTATGGAGTTTTTTCCTGATGCTTTCCTATAGACATCCCAGCACTTCAATGTAATGTCACTGATTAGTAGTCTGTCCATGGGGAACAAACTCGTCATGAGCAAGTCCATCAATGTCATCACTGTTACTTGTAAATGTGTCATGGTGGCATGGAGAAAATACAATTTGCTCTAATCACCAGCACAACTGTAGAATAAACATCAGAAATACACACTCGATCATGATAATAACCCTAACCCTAACCCTAATTATGGTGGACTGATTAACCAAACTGTAGGTATACAATACCTATTGGCGCATTCAACAACTACAAACTACTCTTACACTATTGACTAATTCCAAGGATTTTGGGGTGCTCCCTCAAATATGTGTTCAGTAAACTGGAGACTTTACAATTGGTCACGTGTGAGTGTGTGTGTACATGTGAATAAGCCACAATCCATATGTGAATATGACCACAACCCCATCCAGGATAGGTTCCGGCCTAGTGCCTGGACCTCCATAACCATGACTTGGATTTTGTTGGATTGAGAATGTATGTTGTGTTATAATGTGAATCTTGAAGTATGGTGTATAATTTTACGGCAGACAAAGAACTCCATGGTTCTTCTTGAGATGATTGCACTGAATAGCAGGGTTTAACAGTCTGATACTGGGACAACATTCTGTTGTCATGAAAAATCTCAAAAATAAGAAATAACGGTCCAGATGAGAATAAAGTCTGTCAGCTTTCATTACTGTGTCTATGACAAATTGCATTCCAGAAAAGAAATCTCTCCTTACAACGTGTATATCTATGTGATCGTGTGGACTTGGCTTTGAAATAAATCAAAGAGTCAGCATCCTGCCGTTTGTTGGAGGCGTCTTCAGTTCCGCTATGAATTGAAGGCCTTTGATCTCCTCTTCTGTGGTGCATTATAGGACATTCTGACAAAGAAAAGGAAAATCGAATGACTCACTCTTTACTTTATTCATCAGTTAAAGTAGTGACACTGTACTAAGCAGTCAACCAATTATTATTTTTTAAATATTTTTACGCATTACTAGGAGGATTAGGGCTTGCACTCTACATGATAGAAGGCATAGGAACTGAAAAATAGGCAGAACAATAAAGATGTACAGACATGGACAAATGTGTTGGCACCCCTCCATAATAATAAAGAACCCACAATTTGTGGCTATGATATATACAGTACCATATCATCATTAAGTCCTTTTCTGAAAATCCCCTTTATCCCTGATGCATTTTGAAAGTGAAAAGCCAATGACTCAATGACAATTGCAAATAGCAGTGGTGATAAGGGGCATCCTTGTCGAGTACCGCTTTATAGTTTGAAGTAGTCTGAGATAATCTTGTTAATACAAACTGAAGCTTCTAGATTGGTATACAGTAGTTTGATCCATGCACATATGTTCAAGCCAAACCCAAATTTATGCAATGTGGTGAAAAGGTAGTCCCACTCAACCATATCAAATGCTTTCTCTGCATCCAGACTTTATGGGTGAATATTTTACATTAAATCTGCGTTGAAGATTGAAAGCTAAGTGTCTGCCTTAATAAATCCAGTTTGGTCTTGTGATATTACTGAAGGGGGCACTTTCTTATGTTAAGAGTATATTAACATCATTAGTTAGAAGTGAGATTGATCTGTATGATGCACATTGCAAGTCCTTATTTTTCTTGGGAAAAACGGTAATTAACGCTTGGTGAAAAATTTGAGGTAGTATTTTATTGTCTGTAGCTTCTATAAAGGTTGCTTATAAAAGGGGTGCTAACTTAATTGAATTTTTTTTTATAAAATGCAGCAGGGTAGCCATCAGGACCTGGTGCTTTCCCACTCTGAAGTCAATTTATAGCGTCAAGTAATTCTTATAATGTCAGTGGTTTATCCAATTCCTCTGCACTATCTAGCTGTGGTATCTGTAATGTATCAAAAAATATATTACATTGTGTCCTGTATTTTTTAAACTGAATAGAATATAAGGGCTTATAGTACTATAAATGTGTGCATTATATTTTTATGGTCAATGATTTTATCTCTGTCTGTGCTGGTTATTGCTGATATTGCATTGTGAACTTCCTGCTTGTGGTTTTGTTGAGCTAAGATCTTACTAGTCTTCTCTCTGTGTTCATAGTAATGATGTTGTGATTTAAAAATAAGTTGTTCCATTTCTTTTGCAGGTGAAATCTTCTTTGCCTTGCCAGGAAACGTTGTGACTCACAATTGTATTTCAAAAAGTGTCGGGATCAATTATTTTAGCTTTTTTTCTGCTTCATCCGGAAAAATAAAATTGTAAAACTTGCCTTGAATATCCACTCTTAATTTAGTGGGATACAAGAAGATGCGTCTGATTTCAGCTTTCCATAAGTGCTGTTTAATGACTTAAAATGTGGCACATTCAGCAACTGTTGAAGGTGAAAAATCAGGGAAAATTCCGTGGCTGCAGCCCTAACTTCAAAAGAGATCTGGACTCAAAATTAATTTAAGCAAAAGTGTGTTTTTCCAGTGAATTCTCAAGCACACAATATCAGATTGGACACCTTCCCTTTTGTCGTTGTAGATCAGTTTAAATACCTAGGGGTAAACATCACAAGTAAATATAAAGCTCTTTTTCAACAAAATTTTGCTGTCTGCTTGGAAAAACCTAAACAAGATGTGCATATCTTACTATCTTACTTTAGCAGGGAGAATTAACACTGTCAAGATGAATATCCTCCCTAAGTTTCTGTTTCTATTTCAAAACATTTTAAGAAATTGGGTTCAATCATAATCTCATATACTTGGAATTCAAAATATCCACACATCCAAAGGGTGACCCTACAACAACCTAAAGCAAAAGGTGGCATGGCTCTACCAAATTTTCAATTTTATTACTGGGCAACAAACATACAAGCTATAAAAATCTGGACATTGACACAAAGAGATGAACATATACAGGCTTGGTCCACAATAAAAATTAAATCCTGCAGTACTTCTTTATATTCCTTGTTTTGTACATCAGTAAATACAAGTTATCGCCAATATACTAACAACCCAATTATCCTTCATTGGGCCCAATGTAGGAAGCATTTCAAGTTAGAGAATATTTTATCTGTGGTATCTCTACATGATAAACACCTTTTTCCAACCTCTGTCAAACGTACTCAGTTTTTAATGTTTGAAAAATGTATGGGATTAAATCATTTAGAGATTTGGATATAAATAATGTTTTTGCATCCTACGAACAATTACCCATTAAATTTAGCTTCCCATCAACACAATTTTTTCACTATTTGCAAATTAGAAACTTTGCTAAACAAAATCTGCCCAATTTTCTTCACCCACCCTCTAATTCTATTCCAAAAGAAATATTGATCAGTCTTGAAGACTCAGACAGCATTTCTATAACATATAAAAACATTTAAAAATCCCAGAGTACAGTGGAAAAAGGAGTGGAAGGCAGCCATGCACAGAATTCACTCTAGCTCCATATGAGCAAAGTATTCAATTATTTAACTTAAAATCTTTTATCGAGTATTTTTATCTCATTTAAAATTGTCCAAAATGTTTCCAGGGCAAGATCTAACCTGCGAACTTTGCAATCGAGCTCCAGCCTTACTAGGCCATGTTTTGGGCGTGTACCAAATTAACATTATTCTGGACAAAAATCTTTAAATGCCTTGGTGTCACAATCCCTCCTAATCCACTAACAGCTGTGTTTGGTGAACTCCCAGATGAATTTAAGGTGGAGGACAAACAAACTGTAATTGCCTTAACTTTGCTATCAGCTTGTCGACTTGTCCCAGTCCACCAGTTATAAGTTGGTGGGTAACTGATGTTAAATACTATTTCAAGTTGGAAAAAAAATCAAATTATCACTTAGAGGATCTGTTCAAAACTTTTTAAAAACCTGGCCGTACCTAATCAATAGCATTTTAGAATAAGCATTTATATTGGGGAGAAGGATTCCTTTTCTCTCTGTACAAATCTCAAAGTTTTACTGTGACTGTTGGCCTTCCTCTCTTTCCCATAGGTGGTGGTTGAACTGAATTTAGTTTTGTTAAATATGACTTGATTATTTGGAATGCTATATGCTTTTAATAAATCAATAAAAGATTTTAAAAAAATTGTCTCTGAAATAGCTTTAAACTGACAAAAGTAATTGGACCCATCATTGTTTGTTTCATATTTAACAAAAACCAGACTATTTAGAATTTTGATTCAACAGAATATGTTGCACAACCTTTCGATGCAATCACTACACACAAGCGATTCCTGGAACTCTCATCAATGAGACTTTTGCTACTTTCCACAGATTGTTTGGCCCACTCTTCCTGGGAAAGCTGCTCCAGCTGTATATGGTTTGAAGGGGGCCTTCTCCAGACTGCATGTTTCAGTTCTTTCCATTGATGTTTGATGGATTCAAATCAGGGCTCACAAAATGTCACTTCACAATACTCTTCTTAACTATTATTAGGTGCTTTTAGCTCTGTGTTTTGGCTCATTATCCTGTCGGAGGATCCATGACCTGTGACTAAAACTGAGCTTTCGGACCGTGAGAAGTACATTTCACTCCAGAATGTCTTGAGAGTCTTAATATTTCATTGTTCCCTGCACGCACTGAAGGCCCCCAGAGATGGACGCAGCAAAGCAGCCCCAAAACAAAGCTGAGCCTCCTCCATGTTTCCCAGTAGGTATGTACAGATGTTGTCATCTGTAGACATAAAGCTGATGTGACTTGCGAAAAGCTCCAGGTTTATCTTATCTGTCAAAGGCACATTCTTCCAGAATCATTGTGGACTGTCAATACACATTTTAGCAAATTCCAGTCTGATATTTTTATGTTTTGTCTTTCAACAGTGGTCTTCTTCCATTGAGCCCACTGTCATTTAAAAAGCGACAGATGGTGCAATCAGACATTGATGTTCCTTGACCTTGGAGATCAGCTTATATCTCTTTGGAAGTTGTTCTATGGAGGTTGGCTACAGTCTTACGGACCATAAATGTCTTAATAATATTTGTAGCTGTTGTCACAGGAACATCAAGCTGCTTGGAGATAGTCTTCTAGCCTTTGACTTTAACATACTTATCTATAATTTTCTTTCTGATCTCCTCACAAAACTCTCTTCTTTGCTTTCTCTGGTCCGTATTCAGTGTGGAACACATGGTGATACCAAACAGCAGAGTGATGACTTTTCTTCATTTAAATCTGTTGAGTGACTGACTGCATGATTGGAGACATGTATGATACTAATTAAACAAAACAGATAGTCTGAAAAAATCGCTCAAATCCAGTTATTTAGGATCTGTTCTAGTGGTATCAACAAATGTGTCCAGGCCACTTTAGAATATCATTGAAAAATAAGCAACACTTGATCTCTTGTCACATTTGTTTTGCTTTACTCAATGACTTATCAAAGGCATGCAGATATACAGGAGACAATGGCTTTTCATTTACTAATTTTTCGCGAGGCATACAGCATTTTTTCAATGAGTTGTAAATGGACTAACAAATTTGTCCACATCTGTATTTAATATTAGTTGCCACGAGACCCACTGCACCAAATCATCTGATTCTAAAAAACAAAAAAGAACTGCTTAAAAACATTTATGTTAATTAGAATGCCCAGTGGAGGCTGAGTGGTCTTTTGGCCCCTAACCGCTGCAGATTTTGTTTTTTCTCCAGGTTTACTGGGGTTTCTCTTATTATTATTGTCGCTATTTTCTGCCTATCAGTTCTATTTTTTTTTTTTTTTTACTTGTGTTAAATATATCAACAACAACAACATTTATTTATATAGCACATTTTCATACAGATAATGTAGCTCAAAGTGCTTTACATGATGAAGAAAATAGAAATAAAAGACAAAGTAAAAATTAAAATAAGACAACATTAATTAACATAGAACAAGAGTAAGGTCCGATGGCCAGGGAGGACAGAAAAAAACAAAAAAAAAACTCCAGACGGTTGTAGAGAAAAAATAAAATCTGCAGGGGTTCCAGACCACGAGACCACCCAGTCCCCTTTGGGCATTCTACCTAACATAAATGAAAATGAAACAGTCCTTTTTGTATTTAGGGTTCTCATGGAAGGACTTGATGATGATGGTCATGTAGACTTCTGGCTTTTAATCCATCAATGTAGGAACATCACAGTGCTTTGATTAGGTGGTGGTGGCACAGGTCGCCACCACAGAAAGCCAGGAGAAGAAACAGAAGAGAGAGTAGGGGTCAGTATGGATTTTAGAGCCACCATGAATAGTTCTGATGATAAATTGAATATACAGAGTATCAGGATTAAATTAAGGTGAAGCTATGAGAAAGCCATGTTAAAGTAATGTGTTTTCAGCAGTGTTTTAAAGTGCTCCACTGTATTAGCCTGGCGAATTCCTACTGGCAGGCTATTTCAGATTTTAGGTTCATAACAGCAGAAGGCCGTCTCACCACTTCTTTTAAGTTTAGCTCTTAGAATTCTAAGCAGACACTCATTTGAGGATCTAAGGTTACAATTTGGAATATAAGGCGTTAGACATTCCGATATATAAGAGGGGAGAGCGATATTATTTAAGGCTTTGTAAACCATAAACAGGATTTTAAAGTCAATTCTGAATGACACAGGAACCAGTGTGGTGACATCAAAACTGGAGAAATGTGTTTGGATTTTCTTTTCCTAGTTAGGATTCTAGCAGCTGCATTCTGCACTAGTTGCAAATGATTTAGGTCTTTTTTGGGTAGTCCTGAGAGGAGTGCGTGTGGTATAGCGGGTCCACAGCCCTCTCAGCAAGGGCCAGTTGTTTTTAAATAAATAATTACCACACTCGCGGCTGAGGGAGCATGGTGGCTGTAGCAGATCTCGGGGCGATCTGTGGTGTGGGCATTTCTCATCTAGTGCACAGGTGAGGGACTGCCCACATCCATGATTGTTCCTGAGGCTGTTAATGTGCTGCAGCTGCTATGCCCCTCTCAATATAAAGAAGCGCAAGTCGGTTAGAAAGGGAAGAACAAAACAGAAAGAGAGAGAGAAGGAAATGGAGGTTGCAGCAGGAAGCAGTGAGGAGAGAGAGCAAGTCAGTGCAGCAGGAAGCGAGTGAGATCAAGCTCGTGGCAGCTGAGTAGACAGCCTGGTGTTTGGCCAAAACCTGGGAGAAGTAGTGGTTGTGGTCGCTCCTGCAGAGTTTGTTTCGAAGGGCAGGAGTGACCGGAAGTCATAGTACTCTCCGCGGAAGGTAGTGGGAGTCGAGACTTGGGACGTGGTGTCCCCTACTTGAGAGCCTTGGTCGCAGGGGTATTCCCAAGTTACTGTCAGGGGGAGCCCACCGGAGCCAAGGATCAGTAAGGCGACTGACATTAGTAGAAGTAGAAGCAGGTACTGTGGAGGTCAGCTGAAGAGAGAGCATCTCACCTGTTGCGAGGCCCAGACTGGTGAAGCAGGAGAGATGCTAGTCTAGAAGAATCACTGGGTTTAACCTCGTTGTTTTAAAAGACTGCTTCCGGATGAATGTTTTAACCTCGTTTTAAAGGATTGTTTGTTTTTGTATTTTTAAACGTCCACATTTCTTTTAATGGATTATTTATTTATATAGATAGATACTTTATTAATCCCAAGGGGAAATTCACATAATCCAGCAGCAGTATACTGATACGGAAAAAAAAAAACAATATTAAATTAAAGAGTAATAAAAATGCATGCAAAAACAGACAATAACTTTGAATAATGTTAGCGTTTACCGCCCCGGGTGGAACTGAAGAGTTGCATAGTGTAGGGGAGGAACGATCTCCTCAGTCTGTCACTGAAGCTACTCCTCTGCCTGGAGATGACACTGTTAAGTGAATGCAGTGGATAATTCATGATTGACAGGAGTTTGCTTAATGCCTGTTGCTCTGCTACAAATGTTAAACTGTCCAGCTTTATTCCTACAATAGAGCCTGCCTTCTTAACAAGTTTGTCCAGGCGTGAGGCGTCTTTCATCTTTATGCTGCCACCCCAGCACACCACCGCGTAGAAGAGGGCACTCACCACAACTGTCTGGTAGAACATCTGCAGCATCTCATTGCAGATGTTGAAGGACGGCAACCTTCTAAGGAAGTATAGTCGGCTCTAACCTTTCTTACACAGAGCATCAGTATTGGCAGTCCAGTCCAATTTGTCATCCAGCTGCACTCCCAGGTATTTATAGGTCTGCACCCTCTGCACAAAGTCATCTCTGATGATCACAGGGTCCATGAGGGGCCTGGGCCTGCTAAAATCCACCACCAGTTCCTTGGTCTTGCTGGTGTTCAGGTGTAAGTGGTTTGAGTCACACCTTTTAACAAAGTCTTTGATTATAATCCTATACTCCTCCTCCTGCCCACTCCTGATGCAGCCCACAATAGCAGTGTCGTCAGTGAACCTTTGCACGTGGCAGGACTCCGAGTTGTATTGAAAGTCCGATGTATATAGATTGAACAGGACCGGAGAAAGTACAGTCCCCTGCGGCGCCCCTTTATTGCTGCACACAATGTCAGACCTGCAGTTCCCAAGACGCACATATTGAGGTCTGTCTGTAAGATTGTCCACGATCTATGCCACCAGGTGTGAGTCTACTCCCATCTCAGTCAGCTCGTCCATAAGGAGCAGAGGTTGGATGGTGTTGAAGGTGCTAGAGAAGTCCAAAAACATAATTCTTACAGCACCACTGCTTCTGTCCAGGTGGGAGAGGGATCGTTGTAGCATATAGATGATGGCATCCTCCGCTCCCACCTACTCCTGGTATGCGAACTGCAGAGGGTCGAGGGCGTGGCGGATCTGTGGCCTGAGGTGGTGAAGCAGCAGCTGCTCCATGGTCTTCATCACATGTGACGTCAGAGCAACAGGCCGGAAGTCATTCGGCTCACTAGGACATGATACCTTTGGGACTGGGGGGATACAAGATGTTTTCCAAAGCCTCAGGACTCTCCCCATTCCAGGCTGTTGTGATTTATTTGAAAGCACTGCACTTTGTGGACACCTTGTTTTTGTTGACTATTTTAATAAAAGCACTTTTGCACTTTTTAAACCATCGCCTTGCTCCATTGCTATTGTTGCCTCACTGTCTAGCTCATCTCGGTTAGAACTATCGACGGTGTTGGGTTCAAGGGCTCCCAAACAGACGATGGGAGCATGGAGCAGAACCCACATCATCACAGTGCGTTACAGTAATCTAGTCGACTGAAAACAAACGCATGAACTAATTTCTCAGCATTTTTAAATGATATAAGAGGTCTAACTTTTGCTATGTTTCTTAAGTGAAAAAATGCTGTCCTAGTGATCTGATTAATATGTGATTTAAAATTCAGGTCAGAGTCAACAATTACCCCTAAGTTCTTTGCCTCTGTCTTGACTTTTAATCCTAATGCATCAAGTTTATTTCTTATAACCTTATTATATCCATTATTGCCAATCACTTTCTCTTTATTTAGCTTGAGAAAATTACTATTCATCCAATTAGAAACACAAGTAAGACATTGTGTTAGTGAATCAATAGAATCAGGGTCATCAGGTGCTATTGATAAATACAGCTGTGTGTCATTAGCATAGCTGTGGTAGCTCACGTTGTGCCCTGAGATAATCTGACCTAACGGAAGCATGTAGATTGAAAAGAGCAGCGGACCCAGGATAGAGCCTTGTGGAACACCATATAGGATATCATGTGACTTTGAGTTGTAATTACCACAACTAACAAAAAAATTTCTACCTGCCAAGTAGGATTCAAACCAATTTAAGACACTGCCAGAGAGGCCCACCCATTGACTAAGGCAATTTGTAAGAATGTTGTGATCAATGGTATCAAATGCGGCACTCAGATCTAAGAGGATGAGAACAGATAAATGGCCTCTGTCTGCATTTACTCACAAGTCATTTACTACTTTAACGAGTGCAGTTTCTGTGCTGTGATTTGTTCTAAAACCCGACTGAAATTTATCAAGAATAGCATGTTTATTGAGATGGTTATTTAACTACATTATGAATGCCATCTCTAAAATATAATTAATTAGCTGTCCCCCACAGCTCTGCCCATATAGTATTGAAACAGCACACACTTTAAAAATCAATAGAAAAATAAAGAAACTAATTCTGGCCAAGCAGAAGGAAGGTACGCTCCAATGTCAAAAGTTGGCACGGTATCTGATCGTGTTCAGCTCTGACGGGAGAGCGTCCCCTGCATGGGGAGAAGAGCACATGGCTGTGATATCTCTGGCAATCAGCAGCTACCCTCTAAAACACACGTAGCTGTGATCTCGCTCTCAAAAATGGCAAACGTTACTCTTTAACAATCTCTAGATAATAATGTCTGTTGAACAAACAGGTATCGCTAGAGGTAGAGCGACTCGAACAGAGGCTGGCGCGTGAGTGAGGAGGGGCCGCCTGCTCCCATCCCCTCGGCCCACAGTGTCTCTCTTGAATTCGTGCAAATAAATGTGCACCACAAATGAACTGTGATACTTAGCACAATGAGATAAGTCACAAAATCAACCGGAATGTTCAAGAAAATTATAGAAAAAAGCCTGATCTAAATCCGTTAAGTAGTTGTCTTGTGAAAAGCGAACAAACATAAAGACAGACAGATAGACGTTGGATTTAATATATATACAGTATATACATACACACATACATATAGATTATACATTTATCTTAAATGTATCCTATGGACCTTATGTAGGTGTACATTATTTATTTTTGCATGCTGTTTCTTCATTTTTGGTCTTATCTCAATTTAAGTAGTTTTTCTTTTCTTGCACCTATTTATTTGACATCTTGTAAAGCATTTTGAGCTACATCATGTGTATGAAAATGTGCTATAGAAATAAATGTGGCTGTTGTTGTTGGTAATTGTAAACTCCCAGCTATATAACTGCACAGAAGCAAACCAGAAATGTGAACTAATAAATGACAACATGAGGTAAAGAGATGCAGCGTTCTGTTCTGATTTCTCAAAGGGCCAGGGTTCATGGCTCGGGTCCTCCCTGCGTGGAGTTTGCATGTTCTTCTCCCCATGTCTGTGTGAGCTTCCTTCTATCCTCTCTGGTTTCCTCCCACAGTCCTAAACGTGCAGGTTCAGTCCTATTCCAGACTAAGCAGGGTAGAACATCTCATTGCAATTTAAACTGATTATATTATAAGAATACAGAAGAAGGCAATCGAACAAGTAAAAGAAATCAAAAACTGGTATTATGCTTCCAGACAATCTTCTGTACTAATAAAAGGCAAAGCCCTCACTGACTGACTGACTGACTGACTCACTCACTCACTCACTGACTCACTCACTCATCACTAATTCTCCAACTTCCTGTGTAGGTAGAAGGCTGAAATTTGGCAGCCGCATTCCTTACAGCTTACTTACAAAAGTTAGGCAGGTTTCATTTCAAAATTCTACGTGTAACAGTCATAACGGTCGACAACGTCTGCCATGTTGAACTTTCTTATTTATGGCCCCATCTTCACGAAATTCTGTAGGTGGCTTCCCTGCGCTAACCGGAACAGATGTACTTACTTATTTCGTGGTATGATGCTACTGTCGGCCGCCATATTGAACTTTCCAACGTTACTAATTTTCCAACTTCCCATGTAAGTAGAAGGCTGAAATTTGGCAGGCTCATTCCTTACAGCTTACTTGCAAAAGTTAAGCAGGTTTCATTTTGAAATTCTACGCATAATGGTCAACAATTTCCTCCATGTTGAACTTTCTTATTTATGGCCCCATCTTCACGAAATTTGGTAGGTGGCTTCCCTAGGCTAACTGAAGCCGATGTACGTACTTATTTCGGCGGTATGACTGCCGGCCACCATATTGAACTTTCCAACGGTCTTTGTTATTTATGGGCCCATCTTCAAGAAATTTTGCATGCAGGTTCCCAACGCTAACTAAATCCTACTTACGTACATACTGTATATACATCCATAGCCTGCAGCTTGCTCGCCATGTGAAGTGTCGTTGAGTCCCCCATCCCAATGCCTCCCACGTTGTTGGCTGCCTGCCTATATAAGGCCGTCTGTTGCTCTGCTCTCTTCATTCCATTCCTTGCTTTGCCACGGGATTCACATCTCCCTGCTGATAACTACAGCCTTTTTATTTAATCCACGGCATGTCCGCTGTTTTATTGTTCATTTATTACGACTGTAGTTATTGTGTAGGTATTTTAGACTTACTTTACATTGTTCAGGTACCCATTTCCTTTATCATTCCATTCAAGTGTACAGAAATGGCCAAATATTTTACACCTTTGGACAACCGCCAATGCATCTTAAACATCTTAGATTCACAGGTGACGATTTCAGTAGTGGACACTTTGATGTTTATGAATGTTTAAACTCTCAAAAGCTGGATGTGAAGTTATCAGTGAAATTGGTTGTATGCTTACAACGCTTGACAGATGTCGAATGTCTCTTCAACACAAGTCCTGCAAATACTGTCGTAATTGAAACAAACCATGAAACTCAAACCGATTATGACAGCAGCAATCCAAGCTGTGAGATTTGAAACAAGATTACTGTTCACATGGCCAACTGTACGTTGCATGCTCAAGAGTAAGCTCAGCGCACAGCTTGGTCATATTACAAATGGAGGGCCGAACTGACAATGTGGCATACAAAGAGATCCTTAACAAATAACTATTGGTATGTTTTACTTCAGTTTAAAAAGGTTTACTTTTCTTCTTAATAAAAATGTTAAGGCAGTACTTCGCTGCTGCGAAGAGCGGGTATTTTGCTAGTGAAATAATATAAAATAAATGCACACATTCATGTAATATGTAAGAAACAGACAGAAGACTCTGTGGTTTATGTATCATATAATATTAGAAAATTGTTCAACAGTATTTCATAAAGTATTAACCATTCATTTTTGATTTTTGATATCAATTATGTGATTATGTGATGTTTAAGTATCCTTTTGAATACATTTTTCGATGCAGAAACATAAATAAGATCAAGATAAAAAAATAATTGAACAGATTCCATCCAAAAATGGTTTGGCGTCTACCAAAGGCTGCAAGTGGCGTTCCTTCTGTTCTCCATTTTTGAGAGAGTATTAAAGAGTCCTTTTCAACATGGAGGTGGAAAGTGTGTGGTCATTGACCTTATGGCAGAATGTCCTTGTTAGGTGCAATGGATGTTAAAATCTGCGGCCAGACAGACATGCTGAACAGCATACAGATAGAGGTGGAGTGGTTACACCATTACAGCTGTTTCTGTGCCTTCACCATACATGTTTTACTTCCCACAGCACATGATTTTGCTGTTGTTACTGTATATTGATGCCGGTATATATGCAGGCGGTAGCACTGCTGCCTCACAGTAAGAAGGCCACCATACCACATGGATCTCAGAAGAGGGCATCTGCCTTATGCTAAGCATGTTCAGGCCTGGTCAGTACTTGGATGGGAGACCATCTAGAAGAGGCTTGGGTGGTTGCTGGAAGAGGTGTAGGTGAGGTCATCAGAAGGCACTTCCCCTGTGGTTTGAATGTGGATCCAAATGCCCCAAAGTGCAGTGATGGACACACTCTGTGTTGTAAAAATGGCAGATATGTAAAAATGAAGTCCTGACTTTTTGTGGTCATAAAAGATCACTGGGCATCCATTGTACAGAGTAAGGTGTATCCTGATGTCCTGGATAAACTGCACTCCATAGCTGCCTAAACATCCCCTGTCTCTCGCTCTCTCACTCATTCGCCACCTAAGAGCTAATCAGCACAATGGCGCAAAAATGCCTGCCGTCACATCAGCCAGGTGAATGCAACGCATTAGTGATGGCTGAAGTGGCTTCCCACTCTCTATAAAAAGCGCACTGAGTAGTGAGAAAGTGGTATATAAATGTAAAGAATTATTATTATTATTATCTCTACCCGTGTGAAGTTTGCATGTACTTCATGTGTGCATGGGTTTACTCAGGTTTTGCAGTTTCCCCCCACAGTCCAAAGTCATGCAGGTTATGTGGATTGGTAACACTAAATTGGCCCTAATGTGTGTTTGTGTGTGTGAATGTGTGTGTGTTTGCCCTGTGATGGACTGGCGCCCCTGTCCATGGTCTGTTTCTGCCTTGTGCCCTATGATGGCTGACATAGACTCCAGCCTGTTGCAACCTAAACCAGGATTAAGCAGGCTTGGAAAATGGAAAGAGTATTTTACTGCCTTGTATTGTGTCATAAGAGCATTCCAGTAACATTAAAACATCAGAAACATTTTGACGAGAACGGGAAATTCAACCCAACAAAGCTTGCCAATCCTGCCCACCTAAGTTATCCAAAATAACATCATGTTGAGATGTGAGGGTCCCTACAGTCTTACTGCTCACCACACTACTTGATAATTTATTCCATGTGTCTATGGAATGTGTCTGTGCAAACAACAACTGTCTAAACAATTGGTTTCTGAACAAGTTACAAGTGCACTTGAGTGCTGGTGATCTTTACATGCTGCAATGTGGAAACCTGTAATGCTGAAAGTGGTGCTTGTGATGTGATTAGTATTCAGTCCGTTAAAGAAAAATGACCAGTCGAGGTTAAAGTCAAAACTAGATGACTAAGAACGAGAGAAGTTCTGATTTATAACAAATTTGATTTAAGATGGGACCTCTGGAACTGAGCTAAACAATACCCCAAAAAGATCTAAACCTCAAAGTACAATAATTTTTTTTTTTTTTTTTGGTTGTTTTTTTTATTTTATTGAAATAACACAACATTCCATACAAATAAATCAATTTTTACAAAATAAGATCGAATAAAAATCATCCCCTACCTTTCAAAATGAGAGCTAAGCCAGCAGAGTAAAACTTAATGCTAGTAAAAATAAGTAAAGAGGTGAATAAATATAGACGGGGAAAGAATTTGCTTCCTCGGTGTTTAAAAGCTTAATCTAAAATGTTATTGATTAGTTCCTGCCAGGTTTTGAAAATGTTCTGCACATATCCTAAATCTAAGATTTTTCCAATTTCAAATAATATATAACATGAGTTACCCACTGACTTAGAATAGGAGAGTTAGGATTCTTCCGGTTGAGCAAGATAAGTCTGCATGCCAATAGTGTAGTAAAGGCAATTACAGTTTGTTTGTCCTTCTCCACTTTAAGCCCATCTGGAAGAACCCCAAACACAACTGTTAAAGGGTTAGGAGGAATTGTGACACCAAGGCTGTCTGAAAGGCATTTAAAGCTTTTGGTCCAGACTGATGTTAATTTGGTGCAGGCCCAAAACATGTGACTCAGTGAGGCTGAGACTTGATTGCAGCGTTCGCAGGTTGGATCTTGCCCTGGAAACGTTTTGGACAATTTCAAGTGAGACAGATGTGCTCGATATATAATTTTGAGTTGAATAATTCTATGCTTTGCGCATATGGAGCTCGAGTGAATTCTCTGTATTGCTACTTTCCACTTCTTTTCTGATATGTTGTGGGAGAGATCCTTTTCCCATTGTCCTCTTGGATCTATGAAAGGGAGGGACTGTAAAATGGTTTTACATATTTCAGAAATGCTGTCTAAGTCCTCGAAACTGATCAGTATTTTTTCCAGCATCGAGTTGGTGGGAGGTGAGGAAAATTGGGCAGGTTCTGTTTAACAAAGTTTCTAATTTGAAAATAGTGAAAAAAATGTGTTGCTGGAAAGTTAAATTTGGAATGTAATTGTTCGTAGGATGCAAAGATTTTGTCTATGTACAGATCTCTAAGTGATATAATCCCAACTGTTTTCCAGAACTTACAAACTGCATATGTTTGAGAGGGTGGAAAAAGGTGGTTCTCGTGCAGAAGTGCCACAGATATAAAATTCTCTATATTAAAATGCTTCCTACATTGGTTCCATATTCTGAGTGAGTGAAGCATTATTGGGTTATTAGTATATTTTTGATAATTTGCATTTATTGGGGTACAAAGCAGGGAATATAAAGAAGTACTGCATGATTTTATTTCTATTGCTGACCAAGCCTGTGTCTGTTCATCTATTTGTGTCCAGGTTTTTATAGCTTGTATGTTTGCTGCCCAGTAATAAAACTGAATGTTGGATAGAGCCATGTCACCTTCCGCTTTAGGTCTTTGTATTGTTAATCTTTGAATACGTGGATGTTTTAAGGCCCAAATAAATGAGGTTATGGTTGAATCTAATTTCTTAAAAAATGATTTATTGATGTATATTGTGTCACACACGAGCGCTTAGGAGACAGTCACCAAGCCCTGAGGTGAGTGAATTATCATCGAATGGGGGGTTGTTTTGTGGCAATAATGCCTCTCTCTCTGATCTTGTAGAACAAAATAAATAAATAATTCAGAACCATCATCAACAAACCATTTCCTGGAAAGCAACACCATAACAAATCACACTTCCGGTCCATCCATGATGACGTCACTTCCATCCATGAAGTCACCTCCAGTCCCACGATGATGACGCCACTTCCGTCCAGCCTGAATGACATCACTTCTGGTCCCCTGATGATGACGTCACTTTTGTCCAGCCTGAATAACGTCACTTCCAGTCCCATGATGAGGGCCATTTTGCCTACTGTATAAAATCCCAGCCATACTGTACCTGTCTGTCGAATATTTTGATCTTTATTTCAATCGCAATTTGACCAATAAATCACTGTAAACAATATAAGGGGCAAATCCCCAAATCTTTATGTTTGTTTGTGATCTTAACTCCATCACAATTGGTGTAGTCGGCAGGATTAAATCATTCCAGGATGTCAGAGGAACAAGACCTGAAACTCCGTTTTGAACACCATGATGGCAGCGCTACAACAAGTCAAAATTCAACTGGGAGAAACGAGGACCCGATTGGCCGAATCGGAGGCACGTGCAGCGGCAGCAGTAAGGGCAGAGACTTCACGGTCAGTACCCCCTGTTCTAACATACCTAACAGAAGAAGATGACGTCGAAACCTATTTTTTAATATTTGAGCGTACCACTAAACGTCACGCCTGGCCGCAATCGGAATGGGCATACATTCTGGCTCCTTATCTGAAGGGGGTGGTGCAGAGGGCTTATTATGATCTGACTGAGAAGCAGTTCGCCAATTATGATGTTCTTAAAAATGAGATCTTCAAATGCTACGGTGTTTCTGCGGCACAGCAGGCAAGGAAATGGAGAGAATGGAAATTCGATACAGACAGATCGATCCGTACTCGGGTGTATGAGGTCTAGGGCAAAGTCGGCTGCTGGCTACGGCCAGATGTGAATAGCGGCCAACGTATGTCCGAGCTATTAACGGTTGAAACTTTTATTAATGCTCTCCCTGAAAAGCTCGCCCAGCAAGTCCGCAAACAGGAAGTTACTTCTATGGATAGTCTCGTTGAAGTAGTGGAGCGTCATTGGGCGGTCTGTAAATCAGAAGGGTCAGAACGGTCCCCTCGTCTAACCCGACAGGTTCGTGTGCCTTATTCTGATCCCTCCTGATCTACTAATGAAGTCTCTGTCCGTAAAAAAGAAAAAACAACCTATCTCCCGTGCTGTTTCAAGTGTGTTTGGGGTGGGTCATTTATTTACTGCATGCCTGTCTCTGGAACCAATGGACTGTTCTCTTGGAAAGGAGGAGAATTACTGTGCCATAATCAATCCCTTGTCTTTTCCATATACTGGGGTAGTAATGATTAATGGGTTTAGTGTCACCGCATTGTTTGATTCCAGGAGTAACATCTCTAATGTTGCTCGCCGTTATGTTTTACCGCAACAATGGTTGAATGATAAAATTAGTATAAAGTGTATTCATGGGGAGACCCGTTATTATAAAGCCGCCTCTTGTATCGTCATGGTGGATCACGTCATGAAAACTACCGTAATGGCTGTAATACTGGATCCACCTTATCCAGTATACTGGGGCGAGATTGGTCTGAAAATAATAGCGGTAAACATACTACTAGCCCTTTCTTTAAAAGAGGACTTGCTTATGGATAAAAATAATCCGACTGTCTCCACGCCGTGTAATAGCTCCAATAGTCCCAAATACAGTTTACGAGAGGCACTCCACCTGTCGAAAGACCTGAACAGACTGTAGCTCCGCCCCTTCAAAGCGCCCCTGATTCCATTTCTGAATTGGCTTCACAATTTAAATTTACACCTTAATCTTTTAAAAGGGAACAATAGAATGATGATTCCTTGAAGTTTGCAAGAAATGCGGTGACTTCAGTAAATGGACATGACTCCATAAATCCCACACCACGAATGCCCACTTTGTTATAAAGAATGATTTATTATATCACGTGTCGGTGCATGAAGGTGAAAAACGAACATTGTTGTTAATACCACGCACGTATTGTCGACAAGTGTGTGAATTAGCACACGCACATTTACTCGGAGCCAATCTGGGGACCGAAAAAACATTGGAACACATTATATCTGATTTTATTGGCCGGGAATAAACAAGGAGGTCCGACGTTTCTGTACTTCTTGTGCAGAATGCCAGACTCGTCAGATTCCCAGACGGGACCGTACTCGCCTTATTCCTCTTCCCCTAATAGATATTCCTTTCGAGAGGGTTGGGCTCGATCTTGTTGGACCTCTGGAGCCCTCCCTCCATGGTCATAAGTATATCCTTGTTATGGCTGATTATGCCACGCGATTCCCTGAAGCTGTCCCCTTGCGTTCAGCAACCTCCAAAATAATCGCACGGGAAATAGTAGGGATATTCGCTCGTGTTGGGATTCCAAATGAGGTATTAACAGACCAGGGAACTCCTTTCATGTCAGATACATTCAGGGAAGTTGCTAGGTTACTAAAAATTAAACACCTGAAAATGTCAGTCTATCATCCACAGATGGATGGATTGGTTGAATGTTTTAATCAAGCACTTAAAAAGATGTTACGCTAAGTATTTAGTGAGGTTGGTAGAAACTGGGATCAGTTACTACCCCTCATGCTATTTGCCTATCAGGAAGTCCCTCAGACCTCTATGGACTTTTATCCCTTTGAACTCCTGTATGGAAGACAACCCAGGGGTCTATTGGATATTTTAAAAGAAGGCTGGGAAGAGGAGGTCCTCCCATCTTCTAATATTTTGGAATATATCGCGCAATTACGCGACAGATTAAATAAAATAAGACCGGTGCTTAAAGAACATTTAGAGCATGCTCAAGCAACGCAGACACGATATTATAATAGAAACACCATCCTCCGGGAGTTTAACCCAGGGGATCGTGTTAAGGTGCTCATTCCAACCTCACACTCTAAATTATTGGCACATTGGCAGGGGCCATATGAAATTAAGGAAAGAAAAGGAATGGTCAGTTATTTAGTTAAACAACCTGATCATTGACCAAGTGAGCGTGTTTATCACGTCAATTTGCTGAAACTGTGAAAGGAAAGAGAGACAGAACCTCCCTCCGGCCAGGCATGCTCCCTTTTCATGGAACATCAACACCTTAATTTCGGTTCTAATTTGTCTTGGAGACAACAATGTGAGCTGGAAACAGCTGTCTTGTCCATTCAGGGAGTTGTTAGCGAGCAACCAGGTCGCACTGTGTTGATTGAACATGATATTATTACTGACCCTGGGGTGGTTGTCAGAGAACGCCCATACCGACTTCCGGAGGAAAAGAAAGCAGAAGTGGAATTGGAAATTAGACGGATGCTGGACATGGATGTTATTGAAGAAAGCTATAGTGCATAGTCTAGTCCAATCGTCTTAGTTTCCAAGCCTGACGGGTCGTGGCAGTTCTATAATGATTTCCGGCGACTCAATCAGGTGTCCAAATTTGACACATACCCCATGCCTCGCATGGATGATCTCCTTGAGAGTTTGGGAAACGCACACTTCTTAACTACTCTGGATATGACAAAAGGGTACTGGCAGATTCCCTTAACGGCATCCACTAAAGAAAAAAACGCCTTTAGTACACCCAGTGGACACTTGCAGTACAAGGTCCTCCCTTTTGGCTTGCACATAGCCCCTGCGACTTTTCAACATCTGATGGATACATTGTTATGAGCCCACAATTCCTACAGTGCCGCCTACCTGGATGACATTGTTATCTATTCCGGCACATGGGAGGATCATGTACAGCAGATGGTGTCCATTCTATCCACACTAGCTAAAGCTGGGCTCCATATCAACACGAAGAAGTGCTTCTTTGGGATGTCGGAAGCAAAATATTTAGGCTACCTAGTGGGTGGTGGTTCGGTCCAGCCGCAGTGTTAGAAAATTTATGCCATTTTCAGATGGCCCTGTCCGATTACTAAGAGGAAGTTTCAAGCCTTCTTGGTATTGGCGAGTTACCATCGTCGTTTTGTTCCTCGGTTTTCCGAGAGGGCTACGCCTCTATCTAACTTAACAAAGCAAAGGGCTCCCCTAAAAGTGGTGTGTGATGATTCTGCTGAAGCCGCATTTTGTGACTTAAAATCAGCCCTTACGTCAGCACCTATTTTGTCTTCTCCTAACTTTTCTTATCCCTTTATTCACCAGACTGATGCATCGGACACAGGATTAGGTGCAGTGTTGAGCCAATGCATCGACGGTGCTGAACACCCTGTGATGTACGTCAGCCGGAAACTGCTGGATTGGGAGACTCGGTATGCGGTGCTGGAACAGGAGGCTTTGGCCATTAAGTGGGCCATAACTCAGCTCTGATACTATCTCTTGGAACGGGAATTCACTCTGGTGATGGACCATGCTGCTTTACAGTGGATGGCCCTGAATCGTCAGTCTAATCCTCATGTCACTAGGTGGTTTCTGGAGTTACAACCTTTTAAGTTTAAGGTCACTTATCGTTGAGGTTCTCTTCAGGCCAATGCCGATGCTCTCTCCAGGATCCACGACCTCTCGGTTTTAGCCACCCGACCCAATGGGTCTGGGCTGAGGAGGGGTCATGTCACACATGTGCACTTATGAGACAGTCAACAAGCCCTGAGGTGAGTGAATTATCGTCGGATGGGGGGTTGTTTCGTGGTAATAATGCCTCTCTCTCTGATCTTGTAGAACAAAAGAAGATAAATAATTCAGAACCATCATCAACAAACCATTTCCTGGAAAGCAACACCATAACAAATCACACTTCCGGTCCATCCATGGTGACGTCACTTCCGTCCAGTCCGAATGACATAGCATCCGGTCCCACAATGATGACACCACTTCCGTCCAGCCCGAATGACGTCACTTCTGTCCAGCCTGAATAATGTCACTTCTGGTCCCACGATGATGATGTTACTTCCTGCCACATTACCTCCGGAGGCCATTTTGCCTACTGTATAAAATCCTAGCCATACTGTACCTGTCTGTTAAATATTTTGATCTTTATTTCAATCGCAATTTGACCAACAAATCACTGTAAACAATATAAGGGGCAAATCCCTAAATCGTTATGTTTGTTTGTGATCTTAATTCCATCACAACTGGAATGTTGTGAAATAAATTCTGTAAGTGCTGTTAGGACTGCAGGCACAGTATTTTGTGGATCTGATATATACAGTACCATATCATCTGCAAATAGAGAAATGTTCTGTTCAAGTCCTTCTCCGATAATCCCCTTTATCTGATAAGCATTTCCACAGTGAACTGCCAGTGGCTCAATGGCAATTGCAAAAAGTAGTGGTGACAAGCGGTGTCCTTGTCTGGTACCACGTTCTAGTTTAAAGTAGTCTGAATCTGGATTGGTACAGTAGTTTGATCCATGCACAAATGTTCAGGCCAAACCTTAATTTCTCCAATGTAGTGAAAAGGTAGTTCCATTCAATCATATTAAATGCTTTTTCTGCATCCAACGATAACAATATCTCTGGAGTTTTTGACTTTGCAGGTGAATATATTACATTAAACAGGAGTCAAAGATTGGAAGCCTATAATAAATCCAGTTTGATCTTGTGATATTACCGAAGGCAGCACTTTTTACATCCTTCTAGCTAGGACTTTGGAGAGTATCTTAACATCATTATTCAGAAGTGAAACTGGTCTGTATGATGCACATTGTAATAAGTCCTTATTTTGTTTAGGAAAGACGGTGATTAATGCTTGGCGAAAGGTTTGAGGTAGAATTTGATTGTCTCTGGCTTCTTTTAATGTTGCTAATAGAAGGGGAGTTGCTGAGTGGAGAATTTCTTATAAAATTATTATTTTTTAATAATAATTATAAAATTATTATTTATAAAATTAATTATTATTATTAGTAATTATTATTTATTTATATTATTTATAAAATTATTATTTATTATTTTATAAATTTTATAAAATTATAAAATACAGGGTAGCCATCGGGCCTGCTGCTTTCCCACTCTGAAGTGACTTTATAGCATCTAGTTATTCTGATAGCACCAGAGGTTTATCCAATTCCTCTGCACAGAGAGTATGTATTTGTGGTATCTGTAACACTTCCAGAAATGCATTAGATTGTATCTTGTCTTCTTTAAACTCAGTAGAATATAAGGATTTATAGTAGTCTTTAAATGTGTGCATTATATTTTTATGGTCAATGAAAGTGTCTCCATTTGTGTTGATGATTGCTGGGATTGCAGTGCGAACTTCCTGCTTGTGAATGTATTGAGCTAAGATCCTACTGGCATTCTCTCAATGTTCATAGTAATGATGTCTTGATTTAAAAATGAGTTGTTCAGTTTCTTTAGTTGTCAAGAGGTTGAGTTCTGAATGCAGAGCCTGCCTTTTCCTATGAAGAGCCTCACTTGGACACCTGGCATGTTCTTGATCTGTTCTAGTAATTTCATTGATTAGCTCTGATACCTTCTTGGTTTCCAATTAATTTCTGTGGGAAAGATATGAAATAATCTGTCAGCTTAAGAAGGCCTTCAGGGTTTCCCAGAGTATTCCTGCTGAGACCTCTGAGGATGTATTTGTCTCTAGAAAAAAACAGATTTGTTTGGATATAAATTCTGTATAGTTCTTGTCTGCTAATAAAAGTGGGTTAAGATGCCATCTGCAAGATGAGTATGTGAGGCATAATGATTTTAGCTCTAAGATCAAAGGCGCATGGTCAGAAATAACAGTAGCATCGTACTTGAAAAATTTAATCGTAGGCAAGAAATTGTTATCTACAAAGAAACAATCAATTCTTGAGTAGCAATGATGCACTGGTAAGTAGAAGGAATATGTTCTTGAGTTGGGGTTTAGAAACCTCCAAGGGTCTGATAGGTTGTGGTCAGTTAAGAACTGTGTAATTGTCTTTGCAATGTAAAATGTCATCCCCCCATGACAGGAGACCAATCGAAGAGTGGATTTAAAACACAATTAATGTCCCCAGCCATTATAATTTTATGAGTGTTCACATTGGGAATAGGTGTAAATACATTTTGCATGAATTTTCTATCATCCATAGTGGGTGCATAAACATGTATCAAAATCACTTTACAGTTAAATAAATTACCCATGACAATCACATATCTCCCTTCAGGATCAGATACAACATTTGATACTACAAATGAGTCTGTTCTATGGATGAGAATTCCCACACCTCTAGTTTTCTTTGTAAATCTTAAATAGAATATTTGGCAAGTCCAGTCTTTTTGCAGCCGGAACTGAACCTTGCTTAATAAATGGGTCTCCTGTAAAAAATACTATTTTAGCGTTAAGACCTGTTGGTTCAGAGAATGCTTTCTTTTTCTATAATTTATGATTCAGGCCTTTAACATTCCAGCTCAGCAAAGCTAACTGTCCCATTATGGAGGCATTAATTCTGAATTTTTTGTGTCATTTTGTCGTCTTAACTGAAAATAAGACAGCTTTGACCTAAATTTCCAATTTTCCCAGGAGTTATTGCCATGAAGCCTATTGTTATGTTGGTACTTATCATTATAAGAATTAAAAGGATAGATTACAGATAGCTTGCTCTCTTTCTCTCTGCCCATTTTGTCTCCCCACTTGAGGCTGGACACCACTTCACAAAGTCCCAGTCCTCTGACATACCTAGAGACAGAGCACATACAAAACAATACAAGCCCCCCAGCAGCGGAGTATGAGGATTAAAATTGAGATATCTATTTCAAATACAGTCTAAATACTATTAGCAAAAAATATGTTTAACAGTCTTGAAATAGTAAGATAGTAAACCCAGTGAATGGTGTTAAAAATAGGCCTGGATAAGCATAGTTAACCCTAATACAATAACAACAACAACATAAACCAAGGGTATGATGTTTAACAGTCTCCTTTAGAAGAGAACAAAAATGTTACTAATTTATTTTCTTCCACACATACAGGTGCCGGTCATAAAATTAGAATATCATAACAAAGTTGATTTATTTCAGTAATTCCATTCAAAAAGTGAAACTTGTATATTAGATTCATTCATTACACACACACTGATGTATTTCAAATGTTTATTTCTTTTAATTTTGATGATTATAACTGAAAATAATTAAAGTCCCAAATTCAGTATCTCGGAAAATTAGAATATCAATTAAGACCAATGCAAAAAAAGGATTTTTAGAAATGTTGGTCAACTGAAAGGTATGAACATGAAAAGTATGAGCATGTACAGCGCTCAGTATTTATTTGGGGCTCCTTTGGCCTGGATTACTGCAGCAATGCGGCGTGGCATGGAGTCGATCAGTCTGTGGCACTGCTCAGGTGTTATGAGAGCCCATGTTGCTCTGATAGTGGCCTTCAGCCTTCTGAATTGTTGAGTCTGGTGTATTGCATCTTCCTCTTCACAATACCCTGTAGATTTTCTATGGGGTTAAGGTCAGGCAAGTTTGCTGGCCAATCATAAACAGGGATACCATGGTCCTTAAACCAGGTACTGGTAGCTTTGGCACTGTGTAAAGGTGCCAGGTCCTGTTGGAAAATGAAATCTGCATCTCCATAAAGTTCGTCAGCAGCAGGAAGCATGAAGTGCTCTAAAACTTCCTGGTAAATGGCTGCGTTGACCTTGGACCTCAGAAAACACAATGGACCAACACCAGCAGATGACATGGCACCCCAAACCATCACTGACTGTGGAAACTTTACACTGGACGTCCAGCAACGTGGATTCTGTGCCTCTCCTCTCTTCCTCCAGACTCTGGGACCTTGATTTCCAAAGGAAATGTAAAATTTACTTTCATCAGAGAACATAACTTTGGACCACTCAGCAGCAGTTTTGTCTTTAGCCCAGGCGAGACGCTTCTGACACTGTCTCTTGTTCAAGAGTGGCTTGACACAAGGAATGCGACAGCTGAAACCCATGTCTTGCAAACGTCTGTGCGTGGTGGTTCTTGAAGCACTGACTCCAGCTGCAGTCCACTCTTTGTGAATCTCCCCCACAGTTTTGAATGGGTTTTGTTTCACAATCCTCTCCAGGGTGCAGTTATCCCTATTGCTTGTACACTTTTTTCTACCACATCTTGTCCTTCCCTTTGCCTCTCTATTAATGTGCTTGGACATCATCTGTGAACAGCCAGCCTCTTTAGCAATGACCTTTGTGTCTTGTGCTCCTTGTGCAAGGTGTCAATGGTCGTCTTTTGGACAACTGTCAAGTCAGCAGTCTTCCCCCTGATTGTGTAGCCTACAGAACTCGACTGAGAGACCATTTAAAGGCTTTTGCAGGTGTTTTGAGTTAATTAGCTGATTAGAGTGTGGCACCAGGTGTCTTCAATATTGAACCTTTTCACAATATTCTAATTTTCCGAGATACTGAATTTGGGACTTTCATTAGTTGTCAGTTATAATCATCAAAATTAAAAGAAATAAACATTTGAAATACATCAGTCTGTGTGTAATGAATGAATCTGATATACAAGTTTCACATTTTGAATGGAATTAGTGAAATAAATCAATTTTGTCATGATATTCTAATTTTATGACCGGCACCTGTACATATATCAATTTGTATAATTGTAATTAAAACAAACAGAAAGTGGTCGAGTAGGGAAAAGGATGTATAATTACGGTACCAGCATCATTGCAAGCGGTGATATCTTCTTTGCCATGCCATGACAGGGTGTGACTCATGATTGTATTTCAGAAAACTGTCGGGGTCAGCTTTTTAACTCTTTTTCTGCTTCCTCCGTAATCATAAAGATGGAATGCATGTCTTGAACATCCACGTTTGGCAGGATACAAGAGGCTGTATCTGATATCAGCTTTGAATTGTTTATCATGCACCTGAGACTATATTATTTGCTTTTGCAGCACCATGTTATAAACTTAAGCAATCAATTCTACAGGGAAAACATCATCCAGTGAAATAACATTGAAAATCTACGATTTTCAGTGTTGTCATAATTTTAATCCCAGTCTCACCATTCTATTAATCTCATGCCGAAAAATGGATCCATCCTCTGAGACACTACTGCCTCTGAAAAAGGCTGTTACCTCAAAGTTCAGGAGCTCGGTAAAGAACTCCTTCTATTGAATAAACATCTCCAGGTCAAAACACAACAAGTTACTAAATGTACGCATGGCAAAACAGTCAGGTGTGTATGAAGGCTGAGCAGGCACTGTAGCCCTCAATGGACCGAGTTCAGTAAGTGGGTTCTAGAACCTTCTCAGTCCAAATTTTCAAAAATAGTTTAATCTATATCGGAGTCTAAAAGGGCCGCCAACATTGTAATTTCTTCTGATAAATCTTCAATTCTCTCTCTGAGATACGTAATATCTTCGGCAGAATCCATTTCATCGGCAGTAGTAAGCATTTTCATAATTAATTCTTGTGCTATCGATTCACCAATCAGTAACTAGAGGGTGTGTTAGAGCCCACCCTCTCAACTTTGACGAGTGAAAGTGACAGTTTTATTTCAAGTCGTATTTCATGATGGTTTGGAGTAATGTTACAGACAAAATTAAATAAATAAATAAGCAACAAAAACCATATTTCGTGACACATTTATTTATTTATGCTCTCATTTCATTATACATTTATTTATTTATGCTCACATTTCACAGTACTTTTATTTATTTGAGCATTTATTTATTTATTTAATTTTGTCCGAAATATTCCTCCATGGATAGATAGGCAGACAGACAGACAGGATAACATGAAAGACAGTATAAGATAGATAGATAGATAGATAGATAGATAGATAGATAGATAGATAGATAGATAGATAGATAGATAGATAGATAGATAGATAGATAGATAGATAGATAGATAGATTTTGTAATTCCCTGTGTTTGCGCATGTCTGGTTTCAGTAAAGTTCATGATATAGGACTAATAACAGAAGTGAAGGGCAAACTTTATTACCATGACTGACCATTACAGATATCAGGTGAATGTGGCACCCTGATGATAAATTATAGGGTGACCAGATTTTCAAAGTACCAGAGTGGGACATTTGTGTAGCAGGTATGCCCACACATAAAGCCCATTCTTATTTATTTAATGGCTGCTTTATCTCATTATTATCTGAGAAACACTTTCACAGATTAACACATAGGAGTCCACACAGTGGTTGAAATTTAAACAAATAAATGGCAGTGCTATCTGTTTTTGCCTGCTTCTTAGTCGTCCTCCCAGTGCTGTTCAAATTCAAGACAAGCTCCGAATGAGGCTTTCTCGCGTTATCATTTCTACATTACATGGGGTGTCATGGGGTTTTGTGTCCTTCAGAGTTTTGTAAATACATTAAAATTATACTGTGATGGCGCTCATTTCAGCAGAGTAATGTTTTATTAGATAGGCAGTCTGTTGAAACCAGAACATTTTGACATTCTTCAAGATATTTATCTTGATGCAAATCCTGTCATTGGGCCATCTGGTCACTCTAGTAAATTATATTGTCAGTGAAATAGTTCATTATTACAAACTGCAGATAATGGAGTGGTGAGGTTGGTTTAATGTCAGGTAAATGTGGAGTAAATATTTATTTGCTGTGTGTACAACAGCTTACACCCCACAGGGTACTTCACTCAATTCTAGATACCCCCTTGTATTCTGTGATTGCGTTTTATACTTTTATGATTAGGAAAATCATTTATCTTACTTGTTACAACTTAAAGCAACTAGCAACAGCAGAGAATTTAGGTATGGGTGGCATCTTGCTGGGATCAGCACAGGATGCTCAAATCAAAAATAACATTTAGGAAAAATTCAAGTCTCATGATATTGCCTGCATTCTCATTTATGAAAGTGAAGGGCATGCATTCCGTAAATTCTGGGGCATGTATAAAGAGGGGCATCATTTATGTTGCCGAATAGGCCCGGATTCTGGACACCAAGGGGATCTCCCAGCACCCTCCCCACCTATCATCTAATTCTAATAGTACATACTGTCTGCTATGGACACTGTGGAGGACCATCTAAAGTCCAAATGGGTTTCGACTGGCACTCTATGGAGGAGTGAGATGCTTGATGTACTGCTTCTCTTCTGTTTGTACTGAAGCTGCTGGGAAGATTTCATAAAGTTGAAACAACTTGCTGATGTACAGGTTTCCTCACACAAGCAGCCTGTGACAGCAACCTCCTACCTACACACGTAGTCTGCAGCTATCGGAAAAAGAAAAAAGTGTACAAAATATTCAAGAAGGTGTAAACGCTGTCAAGTTGAAACTGAAACAGTAAACTAATCTGTAGTTGAAGACACATGGAACATTTCTCTGTTTTAAGACAAATGAGTTTGCAAATTTGACAATGCTTTTCAATGGGATATTGTCAATTTTAAAACTGAGTACAATGCAAATTATTCAAGCGATCGTGATTAAAATTGAACTGTCTCGACAAATTTCTTTGAAGAATTAGTGTGCCACATTTCAACAAGACTGGCCCATGGTGGGCCCTAATTCTTTCATGCTGAGACAGACATATATGATGTATGATATCGCAATCGGTGCTTGGTGCATTAGATACAAATGCACCTAAACATCGTCATCCATGAACAATGCTAGTTCTCTTGGCTAATTGGTCTAATAAATGAGAAAGACGATGATGATGGAACTCTTCACTGCTAGTGTTACCCAATTCGTTTAACCAAGGAGAAAGCAGGTAAAATGTTTCTGGGTGGCAGAGGTTGAAAACACAGAAACTGTTCCTTCCACAGTTCTGAGTTCTGATTGTGACAATGGAAGTAAAGTGGAAATAATACATTTTATCACAGATTCTTGGTAATATTTTTTTCATAATACACAATTATCTTATGACTGTAAAGAAATACATTTTACTTGAAAAATACTACACTTGTCCTTTAACAGACCCCAAAAACTGAAGTGTTAAATTTTCATCATCAATGGCACCCATTTTACAATTCCATCCATCCATCCATTGTCCAACCCGCTCTATCCTAACTACAGGGTCACGGGGGTCTGCTGGAGCCAATCCCAGCCAACAAAGAGCGCAAGGCAGGAAACAAACCCCAGGCAGGGCACCATCCTACCGCAGCATTTTACAATTCTTTTTCAAGTTTTCCCATTTGACAATTACTGATCTTTTGTGCTTGAGGGTCTAACCTTGTCTGGTACATCGACACCTTGGTGAAGAATACATGGCAACGTCTGGGCCACCTCAGACACCTCAAGGATTTCAGGTGGCTCTCCCAGATACTGAAGAACTCTTATACACTGTGGACTATGGCCGGCTTATCATCCCGGCCAATACCCCTAGGCTGCCAGGTGGAGCTCGCCCAGCAGCATGGAGGTGCCCCGAATACCAGCAGGGAATCATGGACAGTGGAGTTTTCCTTCACAGCCCTGCTGGATACCACAGGGGCCAACAGAGGATGCTGCAGGGAGGCCCAGAGAGAGTATGTGCCCTATAACTTGGAAGTACGTTGTAGGAAAAGCAACAGGGGAAATGACGTACTTCCGGGATGAAGAAGAGGACTTTTTATCTGACCCGGAAGTGATAGGAAGTCACATGGACTGAAGGATTGGAAACACTTTCGGGTCAGGCAATATAAAAGGACGATGGGAAATCCCAGACATCGAGCTGAGCTGGGTGGAAGGGTGGCAACGCGTCTGGGAGTGGAGGATTGGTTTATTGATTATTGTGTATTGTATTTATGAGTATTGTGGAGAGGAGTGTGCTTTGTGCACTGCTTATTAATAAAAAGTGGTTATGTGGCTGAAGCGGTTCTCAGGACGATTCGCGATGTGGCCGTTTCTCACCTAAGTGCACAGGTGACAGACCATCCGCATTCATGGTTGTTCCTGGGGCTGCTGATTTCAGCTGCCATGCTATATTGATAAATAGAAGCGTGAGTCAGCTAGAAGGGGAGGAGAAAGAAAGAAAGAAAGAAAGAAAGAAAGAAAGAAAGAAAGAAAGAAAGAAAGAAAGAAAGAACAGCCGGGAGGAAGGGAGGTTGCAGTAGAAAGGAAAAAGAAGGAAGCAGTGGATAGAGAGAGAGAGAGAGAGCGCGTGCGCAGAGGCAGGCTCGCGTTGCAGCTGAACAGGGAGCCTGGGTTTTGGGCCAACACCCGAGGAATAGTAGTAGTGGTCACTCCTGTTGAATGATCATGGAGCGGGATTGACCGGAAGGAGGATGACTCTCCACGTGAGGCAGCGGGAGTTGGGACTTGGGCGAGTGTACAGTATTTCCCAGCATGGACACCCTGGTCTCTATGGATCCCAAGTCGCCGTCAGGAGGATTTTACTGGAGCCAGGGATCGGAGAGATGAACTGAACAGCTGAAGTAGGCAGAGTGAAGGTCAGCTGCAAGTAGGGCGACTTCCCTGTTGAGAAGCCCAGAGGGGGGAAGCAGGGGGGCCGCCAGGTAAGCAGTGTGCCAGGAGCAAAGATGTAGAGCAGAACCTTTGAGAATTAATACACTGGCCTCATTTTCAACTTGCCTTTTAGGAAGGCATTCAAATTCAAGCTGTGCTTGCTCAAAGTAGTATTTTGTTCAAAGGTCAGCTTCCATGTCCTTGTTTAAGTTTAAACTATGCCATTGAATTGTTAAAAATTCCTGTGAGTTGATTCTAAATTCATTTTGTGATTTAGTGTATTTATATATTTATTTTATGATTGCATGTTCTACTATTAGATGAGATGAATTGCAATTAATTCCATACAATTATGCCCTAATTTGTTAAATAAATATTATTTATATACATACACACACACATATTATATATATATATATACACACACACATATTACATATATATACACTGTATATATATATATATATATATATATATATATATATATATATATTGTGACAGATAGGGGGTGCTGTCGTCCCCTTGAACCCTCAGACAATACGTCAGACACCAGATAAAAGTTAAAAGTTGACTTTATTAAAGCAGATCAGTGCACAAAGCACCCTCCTCTCCACAATACTCATAAATCCACACAATAATACAATAATAAACAATTCCTCCTCTCCCAGACACGTTGCCACCCTGCCACCCAGCTCAGCTCAACTCTGAGATCTCCCACAGTCCTTTATATAGTCTGTGACCCGGAAGTGCTTCTAAACCCCTGTCCATGTGACTTCTTAGCACTTCCTAGTCAGATTAAAAGTCTTCTTTTCTTCAACCTGGAAGCACGTCATTTCCTCTGTCCATGTGACTAGGATGCACTTCCGGGTTGTAGGTGAAACCCTCGTTGCTCCTCCCTGCAGCGCCTTCTAGCGGCCTCCATGGTATCCAGCAGGGCTGTGGATAAAAACTCCATTGTCCATAATTCTCTGCTGGCATTCGGAGCACCTCCATCACCTGGCCGGGATGAACAACTCATTCAATTCAAGAGTCTTTTGGCAGTCATGCTTTCCATTTAATTTTCCATCTTTGTAACTACAAAACTATATATTGTGTTGGGGTTTTCATAGATGGATTTATTTGCACCTCTAACTTTACAATTTCATAGAAACAGATGGTGAGTAAAAATTGTACTGAGGCATTCTCAGCAGGCCCCACAGTCCCTTACTATTATTTGTGAAATTCTGCTATTGTATTGACCAGTAATAATGGGCTGCCTGGGATTTTTCTTAATTGCCTTTCTCGATTTCAGATTTAAAGACAACTAATGGTGTTGTTGAAGGTCGCTAATAAATGTTTTCCGTAAATCCATTGTGTTGTTTTGGGGGGACGGGGGTACATACATCATGACCTTTTTAGGCACATTTAAAGAACACAGCTATAAAGATATAGATATGTAGATCTCAGAAGACAATAAAGAACAGCAAAATTAGACAACAGAAAAAAGTTAAAAATGAGTAAACCTGCTATAAGCTGGATAGGAACCGTAGTTGAGTTTCGTTCAACATCATAAAAATGAAACAAGGATTATTAAAAGATATCAATTTGACTGATGCAACAACTTCCCTGAAAGTCAAAGAGTTTCATTCAAATTGCTTTTGTCCTGAATAAAAAGCAAGAAGATAAGATGTAATTGCTTATTAGGTTTTTTCAAAACTAAGATTCTAACTGAATTACATTTTTGGTAACCAATTTCCAAATAAAGCATATCAATGTTCAAAAAGGTGCACAACTGTATTGTAATAAAAATGTTTTTGAGCTCATTTGAATTTGAAAGTTCCTCTTGCAAATGTGAGAAGAGCAAGTGGCTGAGGGGAAGGGGATGACTTTACTTTTCTAGGCGTTTTTCGCCACACCAACGCAGTTCTGCTTTGAGTCAGACTACACTTCAGCTCTATGGCAGGCAGTGTTTTTTTTTTTTTAACACTCCGCCAGTCGTTTTATTTGCCAGCTTTCTTAATCTATTGTGATGAAACTGTAGGAAAGCAGAAGTGCTGCTTCTGTAACTGTCAGCTCAAATCAGATGAACTTGGGGCTGCTGAGGGGGTAGCACTGGAGCTGAAGTTCCTTTGCTTCAGCCAATTGCCTTGCAAAACATTTTTGGGTTATTTTCACACTAATTTCTAGATAGTGAGATGCTAAAGTCACACTAATAATAGTCACGTAGCTTGCTTTGCTGCTGTGAAACCTTACAATGGTCGTTAGTTTCATGAGGTGAATCCGACAAGTGAAGACGCCTATTAGTATCCTCTTCTAGTTATCTACTGTGCTGTTTCTATTCCATACATAACACTTCTTGTCCCCGTTTATTCAGTCACTCAGTCACTCACTCTTCATGGTACACAGCATAGAATTTTCATCCCACCGGCCCAGGAGATGGCTGTGGTGGCAACCCTATGTCCTGCAACTTCTCTTTGGGAATTCCTATACTTTCCCAGGCTAGGCAGGAGATTCAATTCCTCCATACATTTCCTGTTTCTGACCCAGGGTCTATCCTCATTGGGCACCCATGGAAAATCTGAGCTATGTGCCCAAACCACATCAGCTGGCTCCTCTCAATCCAAAGCAGCACAAGTTCTGCTTTCATATCGTGCCTCACTGTGTCTTCTTATCAGCTAACCATCACGCAAGTCCCTCTTTCGTCCCTGCTTACCATTTATTCACTGAACCTGCATGTGTAAATACACGCTTATTGGTAGTCTGTCCTTTTCCCAGCAGTACTGGGCACAAGAGAAAACCAAATATAGCTGGTGTGCCAGGTCAACCGAAGGCACCATCATTTATAAGGTGAAACTCACTCATGCTGGGACAGTTTAGAGCCACAAACCTACTATGCTGGTCTTGAAAAAGTGAGGAGGAAAATGAAACACCCACAGAGGCACTCTTGGAGTCATGAGGAGGAGCAGCACCCGTAAAGATCAAGGAGAAGAGTTGACCAGCTGTCCTTTACTGACCACATTGCAACTGTCTGTCGCTCATTCAGAATTCTCTCTGTATGACATATGCAAGATCAGGCTGTATCAGATGGAGTATGCAGCACAACGTCTGGTCCAGGCATTTGGACCACAGGTACCTGTATGCGTTACCAAGCCACTGCTTTAAATTCAAAATGTAGTGGCACATCTTGTGTTCAACCAGCCAAGGCTGGCACATGACACTCCTCTTTCCTGGTTACTCCATTGGCTCCTTCACTCAGAACACATTAAGTTCAAGTCCTTGATGCTTGTCTACAGTGTAGTCAATGGATAAACACCAATGTATGGTATACAGTATGGAGGCACTCATGAGGTCCTATGCCGCTTCTTACTCAGTTAGGTCTGCTAATAAATGTCAGTCAGTTCCGAATGTAGAAAACTCGGAGAAAAACGGAGCAGACTGGCTGCTTTAGAAGATGGGAGTAGAAGGTATAATGTCAGAATTGAAGGTCTGCCGAAGAATCGAGAAAGTTCAAACCCTGTGAAATTCGCAGCTGAACTTTTTTCTAAAATAATCGGGGGCGACTTTAAAGCAGAGTCTGAGATAGCAGCGGCTTACCGCGTAGGCCTATGTGGATCAAACACAGTCAGACCCCGACCAAGATCTTTTATAGTTCGTTTTGAACGATTATCATTTAAGCTAGAGGTGATGGCACTCCTCAGAAACAAGGAAGATGTTATATATGAAAATAATCACATTCGTATCTTCCCTGACTTCTCTCCAGCAACAGCTATTAAACGCGCAGCCTTCTATAATATTAAACAGCGGTTACGGCAAGCCAGTGTCAAATACAGCCTCTTGTATCCGGCAAAACTGAAAGTGGAATGGCAGGGTCATTTCTATGTCTTCACTAGCAAGGAAGGAGCAGAAAATGAATTAAGAAAGCTGATCCCGGGACTATTCTGATACATAATAGTGAGTCATGGCGGTAAATGATAAAGCTAGGATTAATAATCTACTGTCTGATCTATTTGTTTTAAAATACGGGTTTTTTATCAGCATATATTCTCATATATTCTTATTATTACTTAGTATTACTAGGATGCTATCTGTTTATGTTTTATTGTGCTTAATTACTTTTTCCTCCTTTTTTTTTCTCTTTTTCTTTTCTAATTATTTCATGTGTACCCTAAATGAGACTGTTCAATATCATACCCTTGGTTTACTGTTATTGCTATTACTGCATTAAGACTTGTTATGCTTATTTTGGACACATCTTTAACACCATCACCCGGGTTTATTATCTGGGGGTATCATCTTAATGCACTAAAATTGCTGAAGACTATATATATTGTAATGACCCGGCAGTCAGCGCTAACAGCCTGGTGCATTATGGGTATTTCTTTAAAGTTTACTTTTTATGTCAATTAAGCAAGGCAGTCAATTTCTTTTGTATTAGAGATGTTATGTGTTTATGTCAAGTTAGTTTGGGTGGGTTTGGTTCATTTGCAGCCCAGTTATATAAAAGTGTAACAGTTACCATCATGGAGAATGACCTTGGCAATGGCCTTGCAATGTGTTAAGCTTTGTTTTTGACTCTCTGCTCTATTAAAGAGGTTATAAAGGACAGAGCTGTGTCTTGCTAGATATTCCATCTATTCAATTATTTACAGAGACACTCGGGTTCGTGCGGTGTATGGGACACGAGTGTTCGCCTGCTTAATGAGCTAGGTACAGCTGCGTGTATGGAGCTGGCATTCCGCTAGCCGATAGCTTGGGGGAAGTGCGCAGCAAAGTTCAGCTCCGAGAACTTCAATACTCAACTACCAGTTGTTACAGTGGTGTCAGAAGTGGGATTTCATGCTGTTTAGAAGACGCCGTTATGGAGCAGAGTATTGTCGAATTAGAGCGTGCCATCCGAGAGAACAGCGTTATGCTAGAGCCTGACAAGTGGAACAATGCCGAGAGAGGTGTCACACTGGCCTGATGGTGCCAGTGTTCCCCGGACAGTGTTTACGCTCTTCTAGGCACGGCCAGAATGAACCTTCAGCTGCCGAAACGACACCCCAAGTCACCAGTCGGCCAGGCCTCCTCACAAGGTCACCTGCCAAGCTACCGCGATACAGCAGGTTGACGCCTCTGGAGCCATATCTTGCACAGGTAGATCTGGCTGCCCTCCACGATGGATGGAGCTGCGAGGAAGCCGCGACACACTTGGCCCTTGCCTTGGAGGGTCCCGCACTTCAGGTACTCATTGATCTGTCACCTGAGGAGCGTCGTGATCTCCAGGCCCTCACCGCTGCTCAACCGTCGCTTTAGACAGAGAACCTCAGCGGAGCACAGCAGAGAGGAGCTGACTAACCGACGCCGGCGTGAAGGTGAGAGTGTGGGAGCATTCGCAGCTGACATCAGGGTCTATGCACGGAAAGGCTACCCTACTTTCCCGGCAGCAGCGAGGGAGGAACACCAGAGCGTCTCCGCCAGCATGTCCGTCTGTTGTCACCCCGAGATCTGAGTGAGGCACTGCGGGAGGCTGAGCGGGCTGAGGAGGTGCTACAGGCTGGGTCAGTGACGGGTCGATCACCACGCCCGCACCGGCTGACAAGAGCAGTTGAACGAGGGGTGGAAGGGGACCAGCCTGAGGAAGTGGAGGTCAGTCGCGCACAACCAACATCAACCCCCCGACGGAGGCCAAGACTAGACCGCCGTTTCCGATGTGGAGAACCAGGGCACTTTGCCAGGGACTGCCCTGCTCCAAGTCCCCTGCCTCGCACAACATCATCCCCGGGAAACGACCTCGGAGTGAGGCTGTGAGGGGACCCTCGCTCCGTTTTTCAACACCCCTCCACAGTGACTGCCCTACAGTGGGGCGCTGTGGGTTTTCCAGTGGCCATGCAGTGCCCTAGTGGATACGGGGTCCACTATTTGTTTGCTACAAAGAGGAGTGTTGCCCGAAACAGCTGGCCCTCTTCCAGAGGACTGGACCCCCACCAATACCGAAATGCGCACTGTTACAGGTGAAAGGACAGTAATGCCCGGAAAGAAACTGTTGTCTGTGGTGGTGGGGATGAGCCAGATCAGCCACGAGTTGTGGCTCGCTGACATCAGAGATGAGTGCATTATTGGGTTGGACTTGTTGGCCCACTGGGTAGCATGTGTTGATGTGTCAAGGGCCGTCCTCTGCCTTGGTAATGAGACTGTGCCGCTCCGGTCGGGCTGGAACCATCCTGGAAGGGCTGCTAACCTGAATTCACCTGGACACCCCTGCTCACCGCTCCCGCCGCTGCTCGTAGCTACAGGGACTCAAGAGGACCCCCAGGAGAGTATTGCAGCTCAGACCAGTGCATCCCAACTGCTTTCACAACACGACCCCCCATCATCTGAGACGGTTGCCGCTGTGGAGGAATTGGGCCGTCGAAGTGGTGAGCATCTGAGCGCGCCACAGCAGGAGCAACTACAACGCCTATTGAAAGACTTTGTGGACATTTTTGCGGCCCGAGAGGAGGACTGTACCAGGACAGCTCTAGTGAAACATCACATTGACACTGGCCACGCCGCCCCATTCGCTTTGCCCCCACAGATTGCCTCTTGCGAAGCGTCAAGCTGCTGAAGAAATGATTCGTGATATGGCAGCTAATGGCATTATTGAGCCGTCAGACAGCCCCTGGGCTGCACCTATGGTCATGGTGCGGAAGAAAACGGGGGTGGCGCCCTGTGTGGATTTCCGCAGACTAAATGCAGTCACTCGCAAGGATTCATACCCACTGCCACGCATCAATGATGCATTGGATTATGTGGCTGGATCCTGTTGGTTCAGCACCTTGGACTTGCGCAGTGGGTATTGGCAAGTAGAACTGGCATCAGAGGACCGGCCCAAAACTGCATTCACCATCGGACAAGGGCTGTGGCAGTTTAAGGTGATGCCTTTTGGACTTTGTAACGCCGGCCACCTTCGAAAGACTGATGGAGCGGATCCTTAAAGACATTCCCCGAACCCGCTGTGTAGTCTACTTGGATGATCTGTTGGTCCATGCCAGAGACTTTGACCAGGCTGTTCACAATTTATGGGAGGTCCTGACAGCCATCCGTAGTGCCAGGTTGCGGCTGAACCCCGCCAAGTGTAACCTACTCACCTGACAGACCCAGTTTCTGGGACACGTGGTTAGCGAGAGTGGGGTGGCTACCGACCCAGTGAAGGTGGCTGCCGTGAGCAACTGGCCCCCACCAGCAAACATCACTGAGCTGCGGAGCTTTCTGGGCTTAGCCTCGTACTACAGAAGGTTTGTCAGAGACTTTGCAACCATTGCCAGCCCCTTGCACCAGCTGACAAATAAGGGCCAGCGGTTTGGGTGGTCTGAGGACTGCGCAGCAGCCTTCCAGCAACTAAAAGCCGCCCTCATCGGCGCACCTGTCCTGGCTTACCCTGACCCCAATCAACCTTTCCTTGTGGAAACTGACGCTAGCAATGTGGGTGTTGGGGCCGTACTCTCCCAGAGGGGGGAGACCGGAGAGAGAGTGGTGGCCTACTATAGCTGCAGCCTCAGTCGACCAGAAAGAAACTACTGCGTCACCCGGGGTGGGGTTGTTAGCAGTGATCCTGGCAGTACGGCACTTTAGGCCCTACCTCTTGGGTACTAGGTTCACACTTCGGACTGACCATGCTAGCCTTACTTGGATGTTAAATTTCTGGCAACCAGAGGGCCAGGTGGCAAGGTGGATGGAGATCCTCCAAGAATACGATTTTGAGGTACAGCACCGACCAGGGCGGCAGCATGCCAATGCTGATGCCCTCTCCAGGCGTCCATGCCTCACTGACGAGTGTCAGTATTGCAGTCGTCAGGAAGAAAGAGGTCTGGGGCCATCATCAGCATCAGCAGGGCTAGGTGACACTGATGGGGGAGGGGAGCCATTCACCACTGACCAGCTGAGGCAACTGCAGGCAAACGACCAAGTGTTGGTGAAGGTAAAGGGCTGGCTGGAGACCCAAGCACTTCCAGACTGGCAAACCGTGTCCTCCCAGGGGCCTGATATCAAGTCACTTCACTCCCAGTGGGGCAACCTGGAGTTGCACGATGGCATGGTCTACAGACGGTGGCAAGCACCAAGGGGGGGAATTGACCGCCTGCAACTTCTGGTTCCTCATGCTCTGCGGTCAGAGGTCCTCCGTTGGGTTCATGGAACAGCTGGATCCGGCCACTTTGGGAATGCTAAGACAGTGCGACGGCTGCGGCAGCGGTTCTATTGGCCAGGGTGTCGGCAAGATGCAGAGCTGCATGTTCACTGTTGTGATGTCTGTACCGCACAGAAAGGACCCGGCCAACGCTCTCACGCGCCTTTGCAGTAGTACCTAGTCGGGGCACCCATGGAGAGGATTGGGGTGGATGTCCTGGGTCCTTTTCCTGTCACCGAAGCCAGAAACCGCTTTGTCTTGGTCGCTGGATTATTTTATTATGCAGTTCCTGACGAGAGTGCCTCCACAGCAGCCCAGCGGCTAGTGGATGAGATGTTCACCCGATTCGGAGTGCCGGACGAACTTCATAGTGACCAAGGGCGTAATTTTGAGTGCCAGCGGCTGGGGGTGAAGAAGACAAGAACCACCCCCTTCATCCTCAAAGCGATGATGGACTGGTCGAGCGTTTCAACCACACCCTGGCCACCCAACTTGCTATCCTGACTAGTCAACACCAGAGAGACTGGGACCAGCATTTACCTTTGGTCCTGTGGGCGTATAGAACAGCAGTACAGGAGTCAAGTCAGTGCACACCGGCGGGGCTGATGTTCGGGAGAGACCTCCGCACGCCAGTGGATTTGGCGTTTGGCTCGCCCCCCGAACCTGAGATTGTTGGTGGGCCCAAACTGGACTACTTTAGGCGGTTGAAGGTGCGTCTGAACACCGTCCATCAACTGGCCAGGGAGGCCCTAGAGGAAGCTGGAGCCCGCCAGAAGCGGGCATACGACACCCGGGCACACGGGCCGACCCTGGGACAAGGGGACAAAGTGTGGGTGTTTTGCCCCCAAAGGAAGCGGGGATTGTCTCCCAAATTGACCCATCACTGGCAGGGACCTGGGGAGATTTTGGACCAAATTTCGGAGGTGGTTTTCAGGGTCCGAATGCCTGGATGGGGCAGACGGGTGGTGCTTTATAAGGACCGGTTAGCACCATATCACCCATTGACCTCAGAACAAGAGGAACCAGAGAACCAGAGTAGTTCTCCACCTACCACCCCCGGTGCCGAGACGGACAATGACAGACTCAGGACTGAGCCTGGCACGGGTGATAGAACATCAGGAAGGCCGAAGCGTGTTCGTCGCCGGCCAGGACATTTGTTGGATTTTGTTGTGAGAGATTAGGGTTGTGGGAACACTAACCCTCTTGGGGAGGGGGCTATGTAATGACCCGGCAGTCAGCGCTAACAGCCTGGTGCATTATGGGTATTTCTTTAAAGGTTACTTTTTATGTTAATTAAGCAAGGCAGTCGATTTCTTTTGTATTAGAGATGTTATGTGTTTATGTCAAGTTAGTTTGGTGGGTTTGGTTCATTTGCAGCCCAGTTATATAAAAGTGTAACAGTTGCCATCATGGAGAAAGATGTCTTTATGAATGACCTTGGCAATGGCCTTGCAATGTGTTAAGCTTTGTTTTTGACTCTCTGCTCTATTAAAGAGGTTATAAAGGACAGAGCTGTGTCTTGCTAGATATTCCATCTATGCAATTATTTACAGAGACACTTGGGGTTGTGCGGTGTATGGGACACGAGTGTTCGCCTGCTTAATGAGCTAGGCACAGCTGCGTGTATGCCGCTGGCATTCCGCTAGCCAATAGCTTGGGGGAAGTGCGCAGCAAAGTTCAGCTCCGAGAACTTCAATACTCAACTACCAGTTGTTACAATATATCTTAAGTGCAAATTTTTTTTTTTTTTTTAAAGACTATATTGGTAACAGATATCTCTATCTTTTAACCCTAAAGCGCCACTGCATGGGGGCTTGTTGTGCTTTGGACGTGCTCTGTCTCTGGGTATGTCAGAGGACTGGGACTGCGTGAAGTGGGTTTTAGCCTCACTTGGAGGGGCAAAAAGGGTTAAGGGGGGAAGAGAAAGAGAGCAGGCTTGATCTATACCTAATCTATCATCTCAATCTTTATAATTATAACTATCAACGTAATAATAAGCTGCATGGCAACAACTCTTGGGGAAATAGGAAATTAAGACCTAAACTATTTCACTTCCAGTTAAGACTACAAAATGACATCAAAAACTCAGAATCAGTGTCTCCATGATGGGACAGTTAACTTCGTAAGCTGGAATGTTAAAGGCCTGAATCACGAATTAAAGAGAAAGAAAGTACTTTCTCACCTAACAGGTTTAAATGCTAAAATAGTATTTTTACAGGAAACCCACTTACTAAGTAAGGATCAGTTCCGGCTGCAAAAAGACTGGACTGGTCAAATGTTCCATTCTAGTTTTACAAAGAAAACTAGAGGGTGGGAATTCTCATACATAGAACAGTACCATTTGTAGCATCAGATGTAGTATTGGATCCTGAAGGGAGATATGTGATGGTCATGGGAGACTTATCTAACTGTAAAATGATTTTGATAAATGTTTATGCACCTAATGTTGATGATAAGGAATTTATACAAAATTTATTTGCATCCATTCCCAATCTGAACACTCATAAACTTATAATGGCTGGGGACTTTAATTGTGTTCTAAATCCACTTTTAGATAAGACTTCCTCCACAGGGGAACGCAACTAACACCGCAAAGATAATTACAAAGTTTATAACTGATCACAACTTATCAGATCCCTGGAGGTTTTAAACCCAAATTCAAGAACATATTCTTTCTACTCACCAGTACATCATTGCTACTCAAGGATTGATTACTTCTTTATAGATAATAACTTCTTGCCTAAGATTAAATCTTGTAAATACGATGCTATTGTTATTTCGGACCATGCACCTATGATCTTGGAGCTGAAATTACTAAGCCCCATACACTCACCCCGCAGATGGCCTCAACCGCTTCTATTAGCTGACGAGAATTGTACTGAATTTATATCCAAACAAATCAATTCTTTCTAGAGACAAATACATCCCCTGAGATCTCTGCAGGAATACTCTGGGAAACTCTTAAGGCCTTCTTAAGAGGACAGATTATCTCATATCTTTCCCACAGAAATAAATCCGAGCGAAGAAAGTAGCAGAGATAAAAAGCGAAATTACTAAAATAGATGAAGAACATGCCAGACTACCAAGCGAGACTCTACATAAGAGGAGGCAGGCTCTACATTCAGAATTAAACCTCTTGACAACTAAAGAAACTGAACAACTAATTTACAAATCCAGACATCATTATTATGAACATGGAGAGAAAGCTAATAAGCTTTTAGCAACAAATTCACAAGCAAGATGTATAACGCAATCTCGGTAATTACTAACACGAACGGAGATAAAATCATCGAACACAAAAATATAATGTACACTTTAGAGACTACTATAAATCCCTATATACTACTGAGTTTAAAGAAGACAATATACAATCTAATGCATTTCTGGATACATTACAGATACCACAAATTGACGCTTTTAGTGTGGAGGAACTTGATAAACCTCTGTCATTATCAGAATTACTGGATGCTATAAAGTCACTCCAAGGTGGAAAAGCAGCAGGCCCTGATGGCTACCCTGCAGAGTTTTACAAGAAATTCTCCGCTCAGCTAGCTCCCTCCTATTAGCAACATTTACAGAAGCCAGAGATAACCAATCTCTTCCACAAACCTTTCCAAGCACTAATCACTGTCTTTCCAAAACAAAATAAGGACTTATTACAATGTGCATCATACAGACCAATTTCACTTCTGAATAACGACGTTAAAATACTCTCTAAAATCATAGCTAGAAGGATGGAGAAAGTGCTCCCCTCGTAATATCACAAGACCAAACTGGATTTATTAGGGGCCGACACTTATCTTCAAATCTTCGACGCCTGTTTAATGTAATATACTCACCAACTAAATCAAACACCCCAGAAATATTATTATCATTGGATGCAGAAAAGCATTCGACATGATTGAATGGAAATACCTTTTACTATTTTGGAGAAGTTTGGGTTTGGCCCAACATTTGTGCATGGATTAAATTACTGTATACTAACCCAGAAGCTTCAGTTTGCATCAATAACATTTGCTCAGACTACTTTAAACTAGAACGTGGCACAAGACAAGGATGCCCTTTGTCACCACTGCTGTTTGCAATTGCCATTGAACCACTGGCAATACATTGTCGAAATACTGATCAGATAAAGGGGATTAGCAGAGAAGGACTGGAACAGAAAATCTCATTATATGCAGATGACATGGTACTGTATATATCGGACCCAGAAAATTCTGTGCCTGCAGTCTTAGCAGCACTCACAGAATTTCAAAAGCTCTCTGGTCTCAGAATTAATCTGAATAAAAGTGTACTCTTTCCGTGAATTCTCAAGCATATAATATTAGATTAGACACCCTTCCTTTTATCATTGCAGAACAGTTTAAATACCTCGGGGTAAACATCACAAGTAAACATAAAGCTCTTTATCAACAAAATTTCGTGCCTGCATGGAAAAAATTAAACAAGACTTGCATAGATGGTCAACCCTTCATCTCACACTAGCTGGAAGAATTAACACTGTTAAGATGAATATTCTTCCTAAGCTCCTTTTTATTTCAAAACATACCAATATACATTAATAAATCATTCTTTAAGCAATTAGATTCAACAATAACCTCATTTATTTGGAATTCTAAACATCCACGCATCAAAAGAGCGACCCTACAAAGACAAAAGGCAGAAGGCGGCATGGCTCTACCTAACTTCCAGTTTTATTACTGGGCAGCAAATATACAGTCGATAAGAACCTGGACACAAATAGAAGAACATACACAGGCATGGACCGCAATAGAAGTAAAATCCTGCAGTACTTCTTTGTATTCCTTGCTCTGTGCTCCAATAAATACACGCTATCGGCAATACACTAATAACCCAATTGTGCTCCACTCACTTAGAATCTGGAACCAATGTAGAAAGCATTTTAAGACGGAGAAGCTTCTTCTGTGGCACCCTGCAAGAGAACCACCTCTTTCAACCTCACAAACATATGCAGTTTTAATATCTGGAAAAATTTGGAATTAACTTGCTTAGAGATCTTTATATAGACAACGTCTTTGCATCCTATGAACAATTACATTCCAAATTTAACATTCCAGCTACAAATTTCTTTCACTATCTTCAAATCAGGAACTTTGTTAAACAGAACCTTCCAGATTTTCCTCATCTTGCACCCTCATCCACGCTGGAAAAATATTGCTCAATTTCAAGGAGTTAGACTCCATCTCTACAATATATAAAATCCTTTTACAATCCCTTCCTTTCAAAGATCCAAGAGGACACTGGGAAAATGATCTCTCAATTAATATATCAGAAAAGGAGTGGAAAGTAGCAATGCAGAGAATTCACTCAAGCTCCATATGCAAAGCATACAATTATACAACTCAAAATTATATATCGAGCACATCTGTCTCGACTAAAACTCTCCAAAATGTTTCCAGGGCATGATCCAACCTGCGAACGTTGCAACCAAGCCCCAGCCTCACTAGGTCACATGTTCTGGGCCTGCACCAAATTAACATTATTCTGGACAAAAATTTTAATTACCTCTCAGACAGCCTTGGACTCACAATCCCTCCTAACCCATTAACAGCTGTGTTTGGGGTTCTTCCAGAGGGTCTTAAAGTGGAGAAAGACAAACAAATTGTGATTGCATTCACTACACTGTTGGCACGCAGACTTATTCTGATAAACTGGAAGAACCCAAACTCTCCTCTTTAAGTCAGTGGGAAACTGATGTGTTATATTATTTAAAATTGGAAAAATCAAATACTCAGTTAGAGGATCTGTGCAGACTTTTTCAAAACATGGCAGGATCTAATCAGTAATATTTTAAAATAAGTTTATAAAGCACAGAGAATTTGTTAATTTAGGTATTTTACAAGCCTTAAATTTTACACGTTTGGCTTGCTCTCTCTCTCAGGGGTGGGGATCGATCTGTTCTTAACTAATTCTTTTTTTTGTAAAAACTTGATTGCTATGTATGGATTGAAATAAAATTAATAAAAAGAATAATAAAAATAAATAAATAAAAAAATAAATGTCTTCTTTTGATACCACCTCCATATGGCATCAAATGTCAACCCAGAACCTTTCCATATGTAGGACCTAGCTGGTGGAACAAGCTGCCCACCTCCATCTGAACTGCTGACACCCTCGGAGTGTTTAATGGGCATCTTCTTCTGTGAATTGATAATTGAATAACTAATTGATAATGGCTTTGATAGGTTCTTGGTAGCAATGATAAAACTGATAAGTCTTGTGTTGCTCTGTGTGGTTTAAAGCTCTTCACTTGGGATGGTCCATTTCCTAAGCTTGTCCTGTAATGTTGAGCACAAACTGTGACATTTTTAGAAATCATGGTCCAGCGACTATTCACACTCCTTAATAGAGTCTCTAATCATAAATGTGCTCAAACATGTTTGGTCCGAATGACACACCACAGTGTGGATGGCTCAAGACTACACGTGTACGTTGGGACCCCTCACACCTCCATGAAAGACATCTTTATAAAGTATTGCAAATGCAAAGCCTATAACACTGAGAAGGACCACCCCTTTCCCAGCCTCTTTATCCCACTTCCATCTGGTAGAAGGTCCTGTAGCATCCAAACCAATTCTGTCAGGTTCTGCAACAACTTCTAACCCTTACCTCAGTGGTTCTCAACCTGTGGGGCAGGCCCCCCTAGGGGGGCACGAAGTAATAAAAAGGAGGGCGCGAAGATGTGAAAAAAAGAAAACAAGAATCAAAAATATGAAAAAAATCTGTTGAAACCAAAACAAATTAACTTAAACTACATTCTGATACTAGAACAATAAATATAGAGTTAGATAAATGTCGATAAAAGTTAAGTAGGTATAATAAAATATGCATCTACATTTCAAAAAAATGTTAGGGGGACGCGAATAAAACTGTTATGTAAACTCGGGTCGCAAATACTTATTAAAGGTTGAGAAACGCTGGCTTAGCTGTCTGGAGTCTGAACTCTGTGCTGCTCCCCTGCTCTTAGATCTGCTCCTGGTAGCATATTTAAATGCAGTACATTGTGGCACCTATTATTACTGTTATTTTTGATTATTTGTTATAATTATTTACTACTATTTATTTCAAAGTACAGTGGAACCTCGGTTTGCGAGCATAATTCGTTCTGGAAACATTTTCTCAGTCCAAAGCACTCGTATATCAAAGTAAATTTCCCCATAAGAAATAATGGAAACTCAGATGATTTGTTCCACAACCTAAAACTATTCATATAAAAATGATTAATACAAAATATAAACTAAAAATACATAAAACAATTTAACCTGCCCTTTACCTTTGAAAAGAATCATGGCTGGTGTGAGTGAGTTTCTAAACTCTTGTGGGATTCCACCCAATGGGACGACATGCGGAAGAGCGTCCCGAAGTAATCACAGGCTCCCAGTGCTGTAGCAGTTCGCCGTAAAAGCAAATCCGAAAAGATCATGACATGCTATAAGCATCTGCCGTCAATGGGTGATACAAAGAACAAGGAACATTATAAATGCGCAGGACACAGTATTACTTGGCCACGACCCTGTCTGGCTGCTGTGAAATTGGCAGATCCCGCTACAATAAATAACCGCGCTGTTGCTGTTTCAAACTCAGTGGTGTATTGTGGGTGTCAGCCGCCCGGGGTGGAGGAAAATTTCACCGCCCCCTTATTTAGGTATTTCAATTAAAAAGACTAAAATATACAGTAATTCTTTGCGCCCCCTAAAGTGCGCCCGCTGCCCTTGCCACCCCCACTACGCTATGCCACTGTTCAAGCTGAATAAAGCTGGTGGTGCAAGACGGGCACTTGCAAGTCACAGCACACACACACAGTCACAATGCTGTGGTAAACAGTATACGCTCGTACGGAAGTTGACTATATGAGTGAGGCACGCCGACTCAGACAGAGAATAGAAGACGATTGCCCACAATCCTGCAGCGAGAGAGAGTGAAGAACCATCAGCTCAGTTGTGATTACATGACGCTCAGCAGACAAAGCATATACATACTACTCGTATTGCAAGACGTTGCTCGTTTATCAAGTCAAAATTTATTAAAAATTTTAGCTCGTCTTGCAAAACACTCGCAAACCGAGGTTCCACTGTACAGTAATCCCTCCTCGATCGCGGGGGGTTGCGTTCCAGACCCCCCCGCGATAGGTGAAAATCCGCGAAGTAGAAACCATATGTTTGTGTAGTTATTTTTATATATTTGAAGCCCTTATAAACTCTCCCACACTGTTAACATTATTAGAGCCCTCTAGACATGAAATAACACCCTTTAGTCAAACGTTTAAACTGTGCTCCATGACAAGACAGAGTTGACAGTTCTTTCTCACAATTAAAAGAATGCAAACATATCTTATCTTCAAAGGAGCAGTGCTCGCTAAGAAAAGCAAACAATCAAAAAATCAATACGTGCTTTTAAGTATACAGAAGCACCGCGATAAAGCGGCATTTTGTAGAGGAGCCTCCGTGTCCTCTGTGCACACAGCCCCTCTGCTCACACCACCTCCGTCAGGCAGAGAGAGTGAGAAAGATAGAGAGAAGCAAACAAGCACCGCGCGGGAAGCATATCTTATAGCATTGAGGAGTTTTAGTTAACATGTAATACATGCTCTGATTGGGTAGCTTCTAAGCCATCCGCCAATAGCTTCCCTTGTATGAAATCAACTGGGCAATCAAACTGAGGAAGCATGTAACCTAAATTAAAAGACCCATTGTCTGCAGAAAGCGGCGAACCAGCGAAAAATCTGTGATATATATTTAGATATGCTTACATTTAAAATCCGCGATAGAGTGAAGCCGCGAAAGTCGAAGCGCGATATAGCGAGGGATTACTGTATTACAATTTATTCACTTAGAGAAAGAAAGAGAGAGAGAGACAGAGAGAGAGAGGTTAGGAACAGGCGCCGATACAGTGCATTGTCGCACCCACCACATGACAAACAAACTCAGGAGTCCAGATTAGGACCCGTGTGCAGCCATGCAACGTTACCTATTATTTATTTGTTTATAGTACAGTTCTTTACCGGTCTTGCACTTGTCCTGTGTTTATGTATATGTTGCACTCCGGCCTGGGGGAGCGTTATTTCATGCCACTGTATGCTGCAATACAGTGTATGGATGGTATGGCAATAAAGCCACTTGACTTAACATGACTTGACATGGCCCCAATAGACAGTTTTCCTCATTCAAAAAACATGGTGGCTGTAGGCTCAAAAATATCAACAAAGAAAAGAGCTGCACTCCTGACTTTTACCATACTGTGCCCTGAAAGTACAAAGGAAACAAAAAGGCGTAACTGGAAACAAGGATGGTTCAGGCATGGACCATATGGTCTGTCTGTTTTACAGAGAGAGAATTAGAGTTGTCGTCGATTCAATTTACCGTTGTGCGTGTTTATTTCAGGTTCTTCCAGTTAAGGTTTCCTAAGATGCATTTGTCTTTGGCTCTTCAGTCGTATGTGTGTTGCTATATAATATTTTGATTTTTGAAATCAAAAATGAGAATATGAGCATGATAATGGCAATACCAAATGTACAAGATACTGTGATTGAAACACAATGAAATTTTACAGCGACATCAGAAAATTGGGTCAGGAGAGTGCTCACAATGCAAGACAGCTGACTGAAATTTCTCACATAACAGAAATTTGTCTCCTTTATTCGACAACTGAACTGTAGGATGCAATTGGGCATTGCTACCCATTTCATACTGCATGTGAAACAATGGTCAATGAAGCAGAAATTTGGGATGACTCAGAAAATCAGTCGGCAGCTGCAAATTGGCTTAAAGTTCTGCCAGAATTGCACAATGTATGCCCAACATAGCACTTGTTCCTAAACAATCCCCAAGACTGAGGTTTACTCAATTATTTTGTATGTCACTTGTGACAGATAGAGGGGGCGCTGTCATCCCCTTGAACCCTCAGACCAGACGACGGATAAAAGTCCAATAATAATATTTATTTGAACTATAATGTGCACAAAGCACCCTCCACTCCACAATAATCATTAAACAATAACACAATAAATCAATCCTCCACTCTCCCAGACACGTTGTCACCCTGCCACCTGACTCAGCTCGTCTGTCTGGGATCTCTCACAGTTTTGATTCACTAACACAATGTCTGACTAGTATCTCATGAATGGATGAATAGTAATTTTCTCAAGTTAAATAAAGAGAAAACTGAAATCTTAGTGATCAGCAATAATGGATACAATGAGGCTATTAGAAATAAACTGGATGCATTAGGATTAAAAGTCAAGACGGAGGTAAAAAGCTTAGGGGTGATTGTTGACTGTAATCTGAATTTTAAATCACATATTAATCAGATCATTAGGACAGCATTTTTTCACTTAAGAAACATAAGTAAAGTTAGACCTCTTATATCACTGAAAGATGCTGAGAAATTAGTTCACGCGTTTGTTTTCAGTCGACTAGATTACTGTAACGCACTCCTCTCAGGACTACCCAAAAAGACATAAATCGTTTGCAACGAGTGCAGAATGCAGCTGCTAGAATTCTAACCAGGAAAAGAAAATCCGAGCACATCTCTCCAGTTTTGATGTCACTACACTGGTTACCTGTGTCATTCAGGATTGACTTTAAAATTCTGCTTATAGTTTATAAAGCCTTAAATAATCTCGCTCCATCTTATATATCAGAATGTCTGACACCTTATATTCCAAATCGTAACCTCAGATCCTCAAATGAGTGTCTCCTTAGAATTCCAAGAACAAAACTTAAAAGAAGTGGTGAGGTGGCCTTCTGCTGTTATGCACCTAAAATCTGGAATAGCCTGCCAATAGGAATTCGCCAGGCTGATACAGTAGAGCACTTTAAAACACTGCTGAAAACACATTACTTTAACATGGCCTTTTTATAACTTCACTTTAACTTAATTTAACTTAATCCTGATACTCTATATGTTCAATTTCCTCAAAATAACTATTCATGGTGGCTCTAAAATCGGTACTGACCCCTACTCTCTTTTCTGTTTCTTTTTCCGGTTTCTTTGTGGTGGTGGCCTGCGCCACCTCCACCTACTCAAAGGATCACGAGGCTCCAACAATGATGGATGGATTAAAAGGCAGAACTCTACGTGACCATCATCATCATCAAGCCCTTCCGTGAGAATCCTAAATCCAAAGTGGACTGTTTCATTTATGTTAGGTAGAATGCCCAGAGGGGACTGGGCGGTCTCATGGTCTGGAATCCCTACAGATTTTATTTTTCTCCAGCCGTCTGGAGTTTTTGTTTTTCTGTCCCCCCTGGCCATTGAACCTTACTCTTATTCGATGTTAATGTTGATTTATTTTGTTTTATAATTGTGTCCTTCATTTTTCTATTCTTTAATATGTAAAGCACTTTGAGCTACTGTTTGTATGAAAATGTGCTATATAAATAAATGTTGTTGTTGTTGTTGTTGTTGTAGTTCTTTATAGTCCATGACCCTGAAGGGCTTCTAAACCCTTAGTCCATGTGAATTCCTAGAACTTCCGGGTCAGATCAAAACTCCTCTTCTTCATCCCGGAAGTACGTCATTTCCCCCGTCGCTGTGACTAAGACGTACGTCCGGGTTAATAACAGTCCCTGGGCCTCCCTGCAGCGTCCTCTGTTGGCCCCCAGGGTATCCAGCAGGGCTGTGAAGGAAAACTCCAATGTCCATGATTCCCTGCTGGCATTCGGGGCACCTCCATGCTGCAGGGAGGGCTCCATCTGGCGGCCTGGGGGTATTGGCCGGGATGACTGGCCGGCCATGGTCCACACACTGTAAATAAAAGCATCTGCCCACGACACATTAGACAACCTTTCCAATGATTTTTAGCCATAGCCTTCATTTATATAATCTTATCCAGCTGGTTGCAGTCAGTCATGTGCTCCCGTGATGACCATCGCCTAATTTGACACACCTAACAGCGGAGACCAACTAGTTTGGGATAGATTAAGATAAAATCAACCTGTTTGATTTTCTTTTTAGTTGGAGGGGTGGGCAGAGTATTATAACATGAGAACAATCAATCCGAGAACAGGCCATTCAGCCCAACAAACCTTGTCAGTCCTATTCACATAATTCTTCTAAAATAACATTAAGTCGAGTTTTGAAGGTTCCTAAAGTGCCACAGTTTACAACACAACTTGGTAACATTCCATGTGTCTATGGATCCCTGTGTAAGGAAAAACTTCCTACTGTTTGTGCAAAATTTACCCTTAACAAGTTTCCAACTGTGTTCTTTTTTTCATTTTAAAGTAAACTTCTTGATCCACTGGACTAATTCCCTTCATAATTTTAAACACTTCAGTCAGGTCTCCTCTTTATCTCCATTTGCTTAAACTGAAAAGCCTCAGCTCTTTTAATTTTTCCTCAGAACTCATCCCCTGTAGCCTTGGAGTCAGCCAAGTCGTTCTTCTCAAGAGAGCTGAGAACCAGTGAATACGCATAGGACATTTCAATACATAGACTATATCGAGGAATAAGGAACATAAGTGTTTTGAACTTCATAAACAGAAGAGAAGCTAGTCTTTCTGATGTCTCATATTTTGGGTAATAAATCAGAATGAAAAAAAGTCCGAGACTGTGGCTCAACTTGCCACAACTGTTAACCTTTTGAATAATGGCGACTCTATCGGGCAGCATGTTATTGATTGTCAGATAAAGGGATGAGCAGGACTGTGGAGGAAGTTTGGCACTCAGTCTGTAAATGTGATGTGTGTTGCGATTTTCAGTTGTGTAATCTGAGATTGTGCAGCAATGAGATAAGCGACTGTGATCAGGAAATCTGAAATGCCCCAAGACAAAAAGTCATGTAATGTTACATCAGTCTAAGTCCATAAATGTAAAAGTGAATTAAAGCAGGATACTGTTCCATTCTAATTATCTGCTTCATCACTAAATCAAGCTTCTAACAAGTAAAACTATTATTTATTCTTTTTTTAAGCACACAGACTTTATTCACTGGATGACATTAAAGAACTGCAGTGAGGAGATCTGGAGTTTCATTATTAAACCGCAGTACAAATTCAGCACATCCAAAGAACATTTACGACAGATATCTTATGCTTGTAGGAGAAACACTTTAGGGATCCCGACTTCATTGGACAGAGGTGCTGTTTGCTCCTCTTTTTTTTCATCATATGCACAGGAGTGAACAGTTTTGGAAATTTAGGCTGCATTTTAAGAATTCTTCTGTCATAATACAAATATGATCTTTTAGCATAAAGTGACAGTTCCTGCAAGTTAGTACATTGCCCCCCAGTGATCAACAAGCTCTCCCAGTGCGCCAGGACTTGCTAACTAACAATTCCAGCACTGTGCGTGCGTACATCCTGACCTACAGGGCCAAAAGAAAATGGATACCCACAGGCACATCTCAAATGCTAGAATGCTTATAAAAGTATTCACAGTTTATTGTTACACAACATTGAATCACAGTGGATTTACAGCCATATAAAAAAGTTTGGGAACCCCTCTTAATTCTTTGGATTTTTATTTATTATTGGCTGAGCTTTCAAAGTAGCAACTTCCTTTTAATATATGACATGCCTTATGGAAGCAGTAGTATTTCAGCAGTGACATTAAGTTTATTAGATTAACAGAAAATATGCAATATGCATCATAACAAAATTAGACAGGTGCATAAATTTGGGTACCCCAACAGAGATATGACATCAATACTTAGTTGAGCCTCCTTTTTCAAATATAACAGCCTTTAGATGCCTCCTATAGCCTTTGATGAGTGTCTGGATTCTGGATGGAGGTATTTTTGATCATTCTTCCATACAAAATCTCTCCAGTTCAGTTAAATTTGATGGATGACGAGCATGGACAGCCTGCTTCTAATCATCCATTAGATTTTTGATGATATTCAAGTCAGGGGACTGTGATGGCCATTCCAGAACATTGTACTTCTCCCTCTGCATGAATGCCTTTGTAGATTTTGAACTGTCTTTTGGGTCATTGTCTTGTTGGAATATCCAACCCCTGCGTACCTTCAACTTTGTGACTGATGCTTGAACATTATCCTGAAGAATTTGTTGATATTGGGTTGAATTCATCCGACCCTCGACTTTAACAAGGGTCCCAGTTCCTGAACTAGCCACACAGCCCCACAGCATGATGGAACCTCCACCAAATTTTACAGTATGTAGCTGGTGTTTTTCTTGGAATGCGGTGTTGCTCTTCTGCCATGCAAAGCACTTTTTATTATGACCAAATAACTCAATTTTTGTCTCATCAGTCCAAAGCACTTTGTTCCAAAATGAATCAGGCTTGTCTAAATGAGCATTTGCATATAACAAGTGACTCTTTCTGGCGTGAGTACAGAAAGGGCTTCTTTCTCATCCCCCTGCCATACAGATGTTCTTTGTGCAAATTGCACTGAATTGTAGAATGGTGTACAGATACACCATCTGCAGCAAGATGTTCTTGCAGGTCTTTGGAGGTGATCTGTAGGTTGTCTGTAACCATTCTCACAATCCGTCTGTATTTTTCTTGGCCTGCCAGACCTGCTGGGTTTAACAGCAACTGTGCCTGTGGCCTTCCATTTTCTGATTATACTCCTTACAGTTGAACCATGAGACTGAACAATCTTTGTTTTCAGATCTTTTGAGAGTTGCTTTGAGGATCCCATGCTGTCACTCTTCAGAGGAGCGTCAAAGGGAAGCACAACTTGCAATTGACCACCTTAAATACCTTTTCTCGTGATTGGACACCCCTGTCTATGAAATTCAAGGCTTAACAAGCTAATCCAACCAATTTGGTGTTGCAAGTAATCTGTATTGAACAGTTACATGCATTCAAATCAGCAAAATGACAAGGGGACCCACATTTTTGCACAGTTTTTCACATTTGATTGAATTTCTACAACAAAATACTGCTTCGCTAAAAATCTTTGTTCAGAAAACACCCCAGTACTCAGATGTTCCTAGGAAATGAAAGACACACCACTGTTATCTTTTTTGTTGAAAGTAGAGTCAATTATTATGCAGGCTGAGAGGGGTTCCCAAACTTTTTCATATGACTGTATTTTATTTTTCACATTGATCAACAGAAAATGGCTGACATTATATTTAGATTTAGCATATACTAAATATTATAACGAGGAAGCACAGTGACACAGCAGTCAGAGCTTGTGCCTCACTGATTTAATGTCCAGAGGATTTGAATTTGAAGCCCAGGCCAGTCATTGTCTGTGTAAAATCTGCATGTTCTCCCTGTGTCTGTATGGGTGTTCTTCTTACATCCTGAAAAGGTTACTTGGTGATTCCCGATTGATCCTAAGTTGACCCCGTAACACAGTGGTTCGTAAACTTTTTTTAGTCTTGCGACCCACTTTTGTCCTATGTGTGATTTTGTGACCTGCAATTACCATGGTGTTTCTTCCAGAGAATCCTTGTGGAACTGTTGCTGATTGACAAAGTCGTTTTTTTCCCCCCGTTGGAGAATTGCCGCCGATTTTCATGCCTTTCCCCTTGCAAGAGGCAAACCCATTCACAAACCATTAGTGGCCCGTTCTCATCCAGAACTATTGTAACTCAGCATGACCCAACTTCAGACATCATGCGACCCGTTCAGTTTGAGAAACACTGGACTGGCATCCTTTAAAGGCTTGCTGCCTTGTGACGGATCCTGGACCTGATTTGGACAAAACAAGGCTGAGAATGTTATGCTGGGTTATTATACTATTCTCCTTTGCCTAGCTGGAGTTTTTCCACCCGCTTGATTCCTACATTTGAAAAATGTTGACTACACTGGTATAGCCCACTGTTCAGTGGGCCCCTAAGGCTTCAGAAAGTGGCACTGCTGTGGAATAAATCCTTCATTGTTCCTGTCCTAAAGAAGTCAGGTGCCTCTTCACCTAAGGACTACAGACCAGTGGCACTTACATCTCACATCATGAAGACGTTTGAGAGGTTGGTCCTGGACTATAGGAGTCTTCTTGTGGTAGACCACCTGGACCAACTGCAGTTTGCCTATCAGGTATAGATTGGAGTGGAGGATGCGATTATCTGTCTGCTCCACAAAGCTCATTCTCACCTGGACAAAGCTGAAAGCACTGTAAGGATTCTGTTGTTTGATTTCTCCAGTGCCTTCAACACCATCCAGCCGTTCCTTTTAAGGGGTAAACTCAGAAATATGCAGGTGGCTGAGCCTGTGGCGTTCTGGATGGTGGACTATCTGTCACGCAGACTCAAGGACCGTGTTCTGGATGTGGATGTGAGAAACTCTGGAGCACCACAAGGAACAGGTCTGTCTTCTTTTCTCTTCACTCTGTGCACCTCAGAATAAAAATATAAAACTAGATCATATCACATCACTTGCAAAAATTCTCAGATGCCTCTGCACTTACGGGGTGTATTGATAAGAGGGATGAGACAGAGGAGATGAGTCAGGCAGAGATGTTTCTTTGTGCAAAGAGAATTGTCTGCATCTTAACATCTGCAAAACCACGGAAGTGATTATTCATTTTTGACACACTAAAGAGCCTCTATGTTCAGTCATTACTCAAGGAATGGATGCAGTGGTGGTGCATTGATACAGGTAGTTGCGGGTCCACATCAATGATGAGTTGGACTGGTCTAGTAACACAAAGGAGCTATATAAGAAAGGGCAGAGCAGATGTTTTTCCTTAGGAGACTGCATTCTTTTAATGTGGGAAGTGACATCCTTCACATCTTCTGTAACTCTGTGATGGCGAGTGTGGTGTGCTGGGCTGGTAACATCACTTCAAGAGAGGCCCACTGAATCAACAAGCTAAATAAAAGGACAGGCTCAGGTATAGGGCACACTCTGGACACACTGGAGTTTGTAACAAAGAAAGAATTAAAACAAAACTGAGTGCCATTGTGAACAAAGCTGCACATGCTCTTTCCGACACACTGAAGACTTGCAGTCATCAAATTATTCAGCAGAAATTTGTGTCAAGAAACGTGACGGGGGCTCCTTCATACCAACAGCAATACGCCTGTATAATGCCTTTATTTTTCATTTTCTTGCTTTTTAGTCGAGCGTTCAGAATGAAGTTTGTGTGTATATTTAGTTATCTATCTATCAACTTCTTTATTTATTAATATAAAGAGCTTCTATAAAAAGCAAAATTTCCCCCTGGAGACAAATTAACTTCTTTCTATCTACAGTCTAACAATAGACTGGCACACACCCAGGTTGGTTCCCATCTCGCTCCCAAATCTGCTGGCACAGGCTTAAATGCCATGAACTGGATAAAACAAGTACTGAAAACGGATGGAGGTCTGAATGACTAAAAAAAACACAGTCATTTATTTATCTAAGAGATCAGCAGACCTGAGTAATATCACAGCAGACACATCAGATAACAGCCATTTTAAGTCTTTAATAGCAAAACAAAATCGCAGACAGAGCCGTCAGGTTCCAAGAAGGGAAATCAAAATGTTACGCTTTGAAAATATTTAAGCGATCGTCAGTTTAAGACATGAACTAGCAATTTTAACTTCAATCAACAATGTCAAATGCAAAATCTTGTTCCTTAGATCTCTTTCCAACTAAAGGCTCCTGGAACATTCTTACCATATTCAGATTTATTGTTGCCTTCTCTCCCAGGAGCCACAGTCCAAGATTCTTTTAAACGTGCCAATTATTGGCCACCTTTCAAGAAATCAACTCAAGACTGGAAAGCCTTCAGTTTTACAAATGGGACACAAAGCTGTTTTTTTTCTATCTAAAAGCACAGACGTATTGAAACAATCGACATTCACATTCATTAAAGCATTGTCTGGGCAACACCTAAAAAAGTGTAATGGCACGCAACTGAAGGTGCAACACCGGATGTCTGGCAGAACAGGACAAAAGGGCACACCATCTGCCAGTGGCATTTTTGGCATGAAAATGTCAGCGGGGCCTGTGGTGAAGTAGCAGTATGGACCTAGTCCGTTTAATACTGTTGCAAATAAGACACTAAACAGGCACACGATGGCACAGAATGACAAAACAAAAATGCCTGTTCAGGCCCTGTGAGAATACCTCAGTTAAGTGTGTCTGGCATGGCACAGCTCAGTCTGAAATGAGGCACCTCCATTTAGGGACGCAGACCAGGAAGGGTTCAGGTTAGCTACCTTCACTGGGTGTCTTCTCAGTACTGTGGAAGAAGAAGGAGATAATACCATTAGCAACAGCCTCCCAACCACCCTTCTCATCTCAGGGTGGCCTTACAAACCTCAAAAGCTCAGAAGGCATGAATGACGGGCCATACCTGAAGTCATCTGTAAGGGCAGAGTGGTGGCTCTGATGATAAGGATCTATGTGTTGGTATCTTGAAGGTTGCCAGTTCAGAAGATCCTATTCTTTTAGGTCTGTTTTAGGCAAAGCAATGAACCGGAAAGTTGCTTCAGGGGTGCAGTACAATGGCTGATCCCAAAGGTCACGTGAAAGGACAATTTCCTCTCAGAGATTAATAAAGAGTACCAAATCAAATCAAAAAATGTGTACAGACTTATCTAATGTTGAAATGAACTTCCCTTACCTACACTCCACTTTTGCTAATGACTGGCAAAACATTCAAGTTCAAGGAAGATTCAGGTCACAAAAAAAATCCACCAAACAATAGGGTGCCGGTGCCTGGCCTCACGTCATTGAGATACCCTCGGACATCATCGCCATCTGAGAAAACACAACTATAGAGATTTAAAACTTAACTAAAATGAGAGCCTCACAATCACCCAATACTTGAGAAAATCTGTTGGCTATGAGCTGCCTAAATTGAAACACCTCAAGTTTAGAATCAAAAGGCTTTGACATGAAAAAGGACAAAGGACAATAACTTAAACAAAAAACACAGACAACATACATTGCCTGACTCAAATTGCATAATGGCCAGCTGCTTGTTGGTCAACACAAGGCCTAACAACAATTATAATAAATCCGTTTTCTACATACATACCAGCTATTTCCTATCCGGGATTCTGTGCTTCTTTGTAACAGGAGCATCAGCACATGGAGGCTTTCTGTTCCTTTAGGGGGTCGCTAGCTCCCTAGTTGGAATAAGTTCTTTTGTAATTGCGCCGTTTTAAGTAACCCGAAACTATATAGATATAATATTAAAAGGCGATACCTCTCCCGCTGTGATATGGCGATTAGAAATCACATAAGAGAAAATAACTTTGCTTTCTTTAATGACGATTTACGCGGCATAACAGACGAGGAAGCCATGACAACACTTTGTGTATAGTTTGTCATTTTCGTCACTGCGCCGAAAGGATTTTCAGGACGGATGGCGTTATCACCCATTCATCCATCGGCTTCAAAGTATTTGGCTGCTGTCCAAGCCTTTTATACTGGCTCCTCCACGTGCTGGCCCCCATGTCAGCAAATAGTCCATTTCTAAACAAGGAAAGAAGATTTTGCGCTGACTTTTAACAGAGGACAAAATAGTATACACCTGTCATTAGGCTGACTATACATTCCCTCCAGCTGTCTTTGTCTATCTTGTCCTATGCCTGGCCCAGCAATGCAATTCTAAATGCTGAGAGCCCCTGTGTGCTAAGTTTGGCCTGACCTGTACATGTGAGTGGATTTATAAAGTAATTTTTGTACAGAGCACAGTGACATTAAACTTATATTCTTATTACACTTTCTTGGTGGGTTTTTCAAATTTAGCCCAATTTTTCTCAATTAAGTTGCAGAATAATGTCTTGTGGATGATGCATTAGTGATAGTAAACTCGTTTCTTTATTTGTCGTTTTTTGACCCCAGAGACCACGCCCCTAGAATCTCTGGACGTGACCCTGACAACGGCACACAACATGGCTTCTCTTAAAGGAAAGGGCTTCAATTTTCAGCCTAAATCAGGACACCTCCAAGACCTATTGCTAAACTGGAAACGGGCTGCACAGGCACAACCACAGCCAAGAGCACAAAGAACACTGCAGGGCCAATTGTTGCAGTCCTTCAGATGGAAGCTGACTCGCAACCATTCACAAAAACAATTTCACATAAATCAAAAAAATATATATATTTTCCAAGATAATTAATTACATCCAGCAGATAATATATAACTGGAAAGAAAATTGCTTAAAACAAAGCTTGTTGTTATAAACATTTTAATAATAAGTTAAAATTATTGAGCAATGCTTATTATTTATTTCAAACTACATCTGGTAGAGCTGTGCACCACAGGCCCTTAATGCCAAAATACCACGGCTATCCACACATTCTGACTCCCAATACTTCAGCACCATGATTACCACTCTCCCAATGTCAAAGCTATAGTGGACCACCTATGCCCATCAGTCCACTTCTAATTTTACATTTATTTTACAATGTGTTTAAGTGAAATATACTAACATTTTGGCAGTTTGGTGGTGCAGTGATAGTACTACTGCCTTGTGATAAAGAAACTGGGGGTTTGTTTTTCAGGTTAGGTTAGGACAGATTAGATTAGATTAGCTGTTTATTGCTATGTACACTGAGCAAGCAAATTGAAAGTCATTTGTCACAGCTGCAGAGAGGATGGGTGGGAACAAAGTATATACAGGCAGTAAGGCAATAATGATGTATGAATAAATAATAAGAGAAAAAGAATGTCCTCATGTACATAGTGCAAAACAGAACTGTATGTACGTTTAGATTGTACTAAGCAGTAGTGAGAAAAAGAATAATTGCAGATGGCAAAACACATGTAACATACAGCAGAATTAGACATAAACCAGCAGGTGGGTACAGAAGAGGGCAGGTAAGATCAGGTTACGTCAAGTGGCTTTATTGTCATACCATCCATACAGGACATTGCAGCATAAACTGGCACAAAATAATGTTCCCGAGGACCGCAGTGCAAAATATACATAAACACAGGCCACGTGCAAGACAGGTAAAGAAATATAATACACTATAAACAAATAAATAATAGGTAACTGAATAGATAATAATGCTTTGAAAGATAGTAATAAATAAATAATAACTAACAATAAAAAAAAAAAATAGTAACAAGTGTAACAAATATACTGCATATAAATAATCTACTGAGAGCAGCGGGGCAGCACAGACTTCACAATCCGGACAGCCACTGGGTTTAAGCTGTAGCAGAACTTGGCATAACTGGTTTGGATACTACAGTACCTTTTTCTAGATGGAAGTGGGACATCGTCTGTGGGAATGGTCTTCTACAATAAAACAGGCTTTATGGATGCAATACTTTAATGATGGATAGTGAAGTTCTAATAGATGTTTCATACAGCAGAATAAAAATTCTGTAGGACCTTACATTCCGAGACACTGCAGTTCCCAAACCAAATGGTGGTGTAGCTGGTCAAAATGCTCTCAATAGTGTCCCAGTAGAATGTGGGGAGGTAGGCTTGCCTTCCTCAGTCACCAAAAGGAAGTGGAGATGATGGTGCTGCATCTTCTTGCCTATGGATATGGTGTTAATTGACCAAATAAGATCAACTGCCAGGTAAACACCAAGAAATCTGTTGCTTGTGATGAAGTCCACTGCAGAGCCCTAGATGAGCAGTGGGCTGTGGACAGCATGGCCTTCCTAAAGCCAACAATCATCCCATCTCCTCCATATTAAGAAACAGATTGAACTTGCACCAGTCTGTCAATCACTAGATCTCTATTCTGTAAGCCAAGTCATCCCCATTGCTGCCAAGACCCACCACCATTGTCATCTGCAAACTTAATGATGGTGTTAGAGTTGTACACAGCCATACAATCGTGAGTCAGCATCGTGAACAGAAGTGAGCGGAGTACACAACCTTTAGGGGGCACCAGTTCTCTGTGTGATGGTACTGGAGATGGTGTTTCTGATGCAGACTATCTGGGGTCTCACTGTCAGGAAGTCCAGGATCCAGTTGCATCTCGTCCAGAGGATTGTTTCTGTATTGTGTCTTCTGATTGCTGTGATAGGCTCTAAATTCCATGCGACTCTGCTCTTGAAAGGAGGTTTTAGGAAAAGGACAGTTGGACACGAATATTCAAATCCAAAGTATTTTTATTTGTATTTCAAAGTCCCTAATTTCAGCCAGCTGTCCGTAACACTGCTTGACCATTAAGACAATTTAATGGGAGCTTGACAATATCAATGTAGCAGAAATGTGACATTTTACAGGCCACATGGAGTTTGAGTGTTGATTTTGCTAGGGTTGGACTCTCCTGGCTAATCTCAAAATGGGTTTAGAAGAGTTTTCCACACAGTGTCCACATCTGGTTGGATGGGACAGACATGACAGTGTTTGAAAAAGTGTCAACAGGAAAGAAACAATTGCTATAAGTAAACAGCAGTGGAGTGGAATAGAAGCAAAAGGTGTTATTGTTTAGAACAGTCCAAAAGACTGTTCCATAGTAGTGGTTTTATAATTGTGAAATGGCTAGTTTACACAAACAAAACTAGATAGATAGATAATTACAATTACAGCAGCCCAGGTAAGCAGAGAGCAGAGGAGACTTCGTGCCAGCAAAGCAGTGGGTCCTGATGGAGTATCACTACGACTGTTGAAGGCCTGTGCGTTGGAGCTGGGGAGTCCTCTACAGCGCATCTTCAACCTGAGCCTGGAACAGGAGAGAGTCCCGAGGCTTTGGAAAATATCTTGTATCACCCCAGTCCCAAAGGTATCATGTCCTAGTGAGATGAATGACTTCCAGCCTGTCGCACTGACATCACATGTGACGAAGACCATGGAGCGGCTGCTGCTTCACCACCTAAGGCCACAGCTCGGCCATGCCCTCAACCCTCTGCAGTTTGCATACTAGGAGAAGGTGGGAGCGGAGGATGCCATCATCTGTATGCTACACCGATCCCTCTCCCACTTGGACAGAGGCAGTGGTGCTGTAAGAATTATGTTTCTGGACTTCTCTAGCGCCTTCAACACCATCCAACTTCTGCTCCTTATGGACAAGCTGCCAGAGATGGGACTAGATTCACACCTGGTGGCATGGATCGTGGACTATCTTAAAGACAGACCTCAGTATGTGCGTCTCGGGAACTGCAGGTCTGACATTATGGTCAGTAACACAGAAGCGCCACTGGGGACTGTACTTTCTCCGGTCCTGTTCAGCCTCTATACATCAGACTTTCAATACAACTCGGAGTCCTGCCACGTGCAAAAGTTTACCGACGACACTGCTATCGTGGGCTGCATCAGGAGTGGGAGGAGGAGGAGTATAGGAACCTAATCAAGGACTTTGTTAAATGGTGCAACTCAAACCACTTACACCTGAACACCAGCAAAACCAAGGAGCTGGTGGTGGATTTTAGGAGGCCCAGGCCCCTCATGGACCCCGTGATCATCAGAGGCGACTGTGTGCAGAGAGTGCAGACCTATAAATACCTGGGAGTGCAGCTGGATGACAAATTGGACTGGACTGCCAATACTGATGCTCTGTACAAGAGAGGACAGGGCCGACTATACTTCCTTTGAACGCTGGCATCCTTCAACATCTGCAATAAGATGCTGCAGATGTTCTATCAGGCGGTTGTGGCGAGTGCCCTCTTCTACGCAGTGGTGTGCTGGAGAAGCAGCATAAAGAAGATGGACACCTCACACCTGGACAAACTGGTGAGGAAGGCAAGTTCTATTGTAGGCACTGAGCTGGACAGTTTGACATCCATGGCAGAGCGACGGGCACTGAGCAGGCTCCTGTCAATCATGGAGAATCCACTGCATCCACTGAACAGTGTCATCTCCAGGCAGAGGAGCAGCTTCAGCAACAGACTTTTGTCACTGTCCTACTCCAATGACAGACTGAGGAGATCATTCCTCCCCCACACTATGCAACTCTTCACCCAGTTGGTAAACATAACATTAGACAAGATAATTGACTGTTACACCTGCCTCACAGTCTCCATTTTGCATTTTTTAACTTGCACTGCTTTTTTTTATTGCTCTTTAATTAATATTGTTTTTATCAGTATGCTGCTGCTGGAGTATGTGAATTTCCCCTTGGGGATTAATAAAGTATCTACCTGTCTTGACTTCTTACCTTGTCCTTTCCTCCCATTCCTATTCATTATTTTCCCCAAACTATCATACTTGAATACAGGCTTGTGGGAAAGCCTGACTCTAACCCATCCTACCAGGCATATCTGCAATTTTCTTCTTAGAGAGCCATATGAAAAGAAAAAAACAATCACACATTTTTCTTCAGTTAGAAAATAAACAAACACCAAGTAAATTAGTGAAATAATTTTAATTTTATAAACAAATTCAGGTAATATTAGAGAAAATAAAAATTATTTCATTAGAAAGATTGCATTGAAGCGGCATTTCCTACATTTAGGTGAACCTATTAACCTGCCCCACTGCTACCACATTCTAGCATTTCCAGAAAATTAAACACATCAACTGCTGAAAAAAAACCACAAAATCCAGGGGGTCAGCAGTCAAGTGCCCTGGATGGAATTCAAACCTGTTAAGTTATATAAATGTCTCTTTTTTTCCATTTCTCTTTCCAGTTCCTGTAACTCTGAGCAGATCTTCAATTCCTGGAAGATGTTATGTTCCAAAAATGCAAAAATCTGGATCGTAGAAGGCAAAGACAGGGGCATGTGACAGGAAATGAGACAATTTTGGCTGTAAAAAATAAAAATATTTATGTTCAAGTTTTATAATAAAATACGCACTTCAATGTGTGTGCTATAAAATTGAACTTGCACCATTTCTTATTATTGAAATTGAATATTTGTGTCTCCATAATGCATAAACTGCATAATAAGAAATAACCATTTCAGTTCATCCATCCTTGAACTTGTTTATCCAAACCATACCTAACTTAACAGTGCCGGGTTAACGGCTGGAAAGAATGCCAATTAATCGCAATTTAATTCCATGGCCTGTTGCTGCTCTCATTCTGCCACAGCAGACATTTCCAAAACTGTTGATTTTTCTGTTTTTTTCTAAGAACATTGTTAAGATGTTTTGGTAACCTGAGTCATCAACCTTACCAAGACCATCACCTTTCTTTATTTTTAGATATTGTGTGATGGGCGCAGGTGAGCTGGTCATGTCGCGGTTCGTTTTGTGTCTCATTAATGTTTGGATGCTAATTAAAGAAAAAGAGACAACTAAGGGGTCTAAGTCAAGTCAATTAAAACTGAGGCAAAAGACGTTAATTAGCAGCAAAAACTGGTCACTAATGAAGAAGATGGTCAGAATGAAAACCTGCAGCCACTGCGACCCTCCAGGACTGGAGTTCGACACCCATGCCTTAAAGGACAAAGTAGGGCCTTGAAATACCAGCTGTGGACTACTACAGACTGGAAAAAAAGTCTTATGGACTGATGAATCAAAATTTGAAATCTTCAGTTCATCATGTGGTATGTTTTTATGCTGTCTTGTTGGTAAAAGGATGGTTCCTCAGTGTGTGACACCAACTGTCAAACATGGAGGGGGAAAGTGTGATGGTCTGGGGGGTTCTTTTGCTGGAGACAGAGCTGGTGACTTACACAGAGTGACTGGCATTCTGGATCAAAAGGGTTACCACAGTTTGGCTGTTATATCAGCAAAAGGTGGCTACTTTGAATAATATTTTGTACACTTAACGATTCTTTGACTTATTTTTTATTTGCCATTGCTTATTTGTTCTATGCCTTGATTTCATTAAATATTAACACATTAAACTGTGTGCATTTCCTTAAAAACTGAAAAAAAACTGTGTTCTAAAACTTTTGACCAGGAGTGTATAAGAAAAAAATAATTTTGAATAAACTTATGGGAAATATATTATATGGCTGCAATAAATTAGAAGAACAAACCCAAAACAACACAAAGCCTTGGCCAACATATTTTGATGCACACATACACATTGTTTCGCTCGCCTGTTGCCTTAGAAGCCCAAGGGATGTGGAGACACGGTGCCACCATTTTCAACCACAGCTGCAGAAATGGCACGCAGGTTCTTGAAAATCTGTTTGGAGGAGCTTGATTTTAAAGTTTTAATATCTTGCATGATGCGCTGATGAGCCTGTTGAGAAAAAAAAGAAGAGCAAGAAAGACTAATAAGAGCAAAGACTAAAAATGATAAAGGATGCTGTGTGAAAATGTGATAATTTCCAGGGAGACATGGGGGGGTTTAGAGAAAATTTAATGGTGTGGCAGAGTTGTATCCTAAATTAAACTGTACTGATCTGGAAAGTTATATTAAGAAAAGTCTCGATCAGGTTCACCACCACAGAGGCTACTGACTATAGGGCCCCATGGCTCTGCTCAGCTTCCCCTTGTCCAATAATAAAAAACAGGATGCCACACCTTGAAGAGACTATAAAAAATGTTAATTTGTCTTAAAACAATAAGTAACATAAAATTCAAAATGAACACACATGTGCACTATACAAAAACACAAGAAGAGCAGAATACAAAACCACAGCCAAAAGTCCCAGGATATTATCTCAGTCCTACTGGAATACATTCAATTCAAAGAAGGGGTGAAGTACAAGCAAAAGCGAAGAAACAGATGGATCACTTCCCAGTAAAAAAAAAAACAGTTCATATCCCACAGCATCTTTGGCATGTCAGCAGCTCACTCCATTAGGGGATTTCTTTGGATACATCATCTGTAAAAATTGTATATTACATTTCTTTCACCATACGCCTCAGTGTAAAATATACAAACATTTAAATCGGTGTGGTGAAGAGTGACATGTTTTTTTCTCATATTGTGCAGGAGGGGTTCTCTTACTGTTAGTCTGTTTCTGACTGTAACATTAGTATCTCTCCTACTCTTATACTCTTCTTATACCATCTTATCCACCCCAGTGTAACAAAAATACAACATACTTCTGTTATGTTTCAATTAGCCTGGCATGTAGTTGTACAAGAACTGCCCCACCAACCTTTCATTCTCAGCACTGCACATGAATGAGAGTAAATGGAGGAGGTGTGCTTTCTTAATGCTCCCTCAAGACATGCTCTTCTCCATGCTCACTTGCATTTTCCTTACCATACAGTGCAATGACGCAAAACTAGGAGTCGTGCCCCTATGTGGTATATGTGATTTCTCTGTCTTACCCACCACATGCATCTTTTCAAAAGGTGTTGCCAACTGGCTAAGTGCCATTTTGGTGAAACAATGCACTGTTCTAACTCTAGTTGTACTGACTGCATTAAGGAGCTGAATCTGCCTCAGATGAAACCTGTGGTATGAAGCTCAAGTCAACTGCAAAATAATGTTATTGTACATGAGTATGCTGGCTTTGACACTATTAATGTAAATTACCGATGTATAAATATGGTAAATTATGTTTGCTGTTATGTTAGGGGCAAGGTAAATTTGCAAATATTTCTGAAAACATGTCCTCACTTTGTCATTATGAGTTGTTGAGTGAAAAATGATTGGGAAAAATATTAAACTTATACATTTAAAGTTAAATCTGCAGCGCAAAAAAAAAGTGTGCAGGAAGTGATGGGGTCCGAATACTTTCTGAAACCCGCTGCACATTATTATAATAATGATATTGCTATAATAATTATACTTGTTATCATGATAAATTATAATATTACATTTCATGTTTGAAATTGTCATGCATTCATGTTGGAGAATCTCCTCATGGGCTCAATCGAGGTATATTATAACTTGCTGGGTTGAGACAGCGCGCCGTCGCTAACATTTTCTTCTCCATCTCACCGCGTAACAGAAAGAAACCACTGGTGAGGACGCTTAGCCCCGCTCCTTCTAGTCCGCACGATATAAAAAGCCCAGCTGCACAGGTGGAGGCGTCATTTGTAAACAGAGCAAACCGCCTGACAGAGCTACAGTGACTGATCCCAATTTTCATAGTGAAGTGCTAAATAACTTTTGTTGTTTATTTTGCCCAAGCGGGCTGCTTATTGAACCCAAGGGGCATATTTTTGTTGGGCCTTCCATTATTAAACAGACTACCCGGTTGGTGTCCCAGCTATTTCTCTGTTTTGTGATCTGTCATTCCTGCACCCAGCCATAAAACCTAACTGCAATTTATATGTTCTGTTTCTTTATGTGGGGCTTTTTTTCCCCCACATGGACTAATGGATGGACGCTCGTTAGTTTTCTGCTGGAATCTATACTAATAAAAGGCAAAGCTCGCTCGCTCGCACGCACTCACTCACTCACTCAGACTCATCACTAATTCTCCAACTTCCCGTGTAGGTAGAAGGCTGAAATTTGGCAGGCTCATTCCTTACAGCTTACTTACAAAAGTTGGGCAGGATTCATTTCAAAAATCGAAGCTGTGAGAAAACAGTAAAAAGGAGGCGTGTCAGACGTCGTGGTACATTTTCTGATGCAGCTACCGAAAACAACTTGGCGCTGCGCCAAATACACAAAACAATTACTTTGACAATCATGTTACATTATTTTTAAAATGTTTCCTTTTCTTTTTCATAACTTCTTTAACACATGACATCGCATGCGAAGCGCTGGTATTTTGCTATATATATATATATATATCTATATATCACAGCGACACTCATAACAGTGACAAAACAATTACATTGACAATCATGTTACGTTATTTTCAAAATGTTTCCTTTTCTTTCTCTTTCCTTCTTTAACACACTACTTCTCCGCTGCAAGCGTGGGTATATATATATAGATAGATAGATATATATATATATATATATATATATAGATAGATATATATATATATAGATAGATATATATATATATAGATATATAGATAGATATATATATATATATATATATATATATATATATATAGATATATATATATATAGATATATATATATATATATATAGATATATATATATATATATATAGATATATATATATATATATAGATATATATATATATAGATATATATATATATATATAGATATATATATATATAGATATATATATATATAGATAGATATGAGAACAACACTCATATCAATGACAAAACAATTACATTAACAATCATGTTACGTTATTTTTAAAATTTTTCCTTTTCTTTTTCGTACCTTCTTTAACACACTACTTCTCTGCTGCGAAGCGCGGGTATTCTGCTAGTTCAATATAAAAGAAAAACATGCATTTTATAGTGGAGGACTCGCCATTTTTGAAGCCAACTCTCTCAGTGTGCTTCATAAATCTTTACTCCTCCTCATGCATTTAACAGTCGCAAGCAACACAACAAGTGGCATGGAAAGCAACTCTTTTATATTATTTTATATATAATGTTTTTATTTGTTTATCTTCCATAAAGGGGAACCAATCAGAGAACAAGATGTTGTAAGATTAGGATCCAATCAGGCAAGGGCTATGTAATAAGAACAAAGAAATCAGAATGCGACTGGAGTCTACATTTCTGAAAATCTACGTTTCAAAATTGAAAAATGAAATGAATTAATAATAAGAAGAATAGCAGAGGGCTGATGACAATCCTGAGGAACTTCTTGTGTGAATGGTGCTGAGCTGGACCTGCTATTGCCATAAGTAATATTTTTTAATGTTAGTACACACAATGGGTCTAGAAAATTAAGCACACCAGACAAAAACTAAAGGTTTAGGTGAAATCTTAAAGAATATAAATAAAAGTACCCTGTATGCTCAAGGGATAAGAATGAAAGTTGGGGTCATAGATTTACATACATACAGTCTATGAGGGTTAGAAAATAAATGATAATCAGGCTTGAATTGGTTCAGTTGATAATGTGGAGATTTTTAAACAATAAACTCCAAGAAATCTTTGTTGTTTGGAGTGAAAATCTCATTGCTACATGGACTTAACTGGCATCGCATATAAAGTCGACACTAGTTTTCTGAATACAGGAGAGCTTAATATGTATTAGAATTTATACAAAAAATGAAATATACAAAGAGAAATTGGAACCCAAGTGTCCTTCAATATTGTAGATAAAAGGAAAAAGAGGAGGAGGTGAAGGAGGAAATGAAAAACTATAAATATTTGACCAAATGTTGCGTTTGGAAGTTTGAGGCATTAAATATCTCACTCAGAGTATGAATAACCCCTATACGTCTGGAGTTAGAGAGCAATGAACAAAGCTGGGTTTTCAGAAAACAGGGGTCAGTGTATGCCATGCTGAGCAAGGACCAAGGCGCCTCTCCATCTTGTACCATATGCCTAACACTTATGTGATTACAGGACCCATATATGAGGATCAGGTCCGGAGTTCAAAAGCAGGAATAGAAAAGTGTGAAGAGAACTCAGGGGTAACGTTAAGGGAGAATATGCATTTGTTATTTACTAAAAAAACAAGCAGCAAGCGGGAGATAGAAGGAAACAACATTGGACAGGACAAGACTCCCTCTCATGTTCAAATTCTCAAACATCAGGTCAGTATAGAGCTCATAATCATCTAACGACATCATCTTCATGAAGACTGGACAAAGACTGAATACCCAGAGTAAACTCGCTCCAACACAGGAAGAAAACACCACTCAGTGGCTAGGCTGTGATTCTTGGGCCACATTCTTGGGGTTGTGAGGCAGGCATTACGGATCACTATGTCACCATCTAATAAAATGTGAAATCTTTATACAGTGCATTTGAAAAGTGTTAACCATAAATTAATTTAGGTTTTGAGAGTCTGAAACATGAACCACCTTATCTTTAGTAATCTCTACATTAAGAGTTTTTGAAGTATTCTGTTTCTTACCTCAATGCACCACGTCTCACACAACATCTTCTCATGTTGAGCAGAATGGTGGCCTTGGCTTAGAGATCTGGATGCTCTGAAGAGAAATAAGATAACAAAATAAAGAGCCACACATGTAAGTATGTACTACTTAAATTGATCAGCTGTTGACACCACTTTCTCTTCACCTTTCAGATAAATATCTGTTAGTAAAAATCTATATTAGTAATTTTTAGGGGACATAGTGATGGAAACCTGAAGCTTACACTATTCAAATGTTAGTTTATGAGAAGAAGAAATAAGTAAAATTAATTCAATTAAGATTAAACAATGATGGAAATGTTAAGAGGCTACGGGAGTGTGACAGAATTGTCCAAAATGTGTGGACTGCGTGTTGGAATACATGCATTACAGAACAATCAGTTTGGCTTTAAGTATACCACAGATAATGCTCAAAGGATCACAGAGAAAAACTAAATATTTAATCAGTGGAATATGCTAAAGGTGCTGGGACTTGTCCAAATAAAAAGAAATTAGAATATTTTGTGGATTAAATCGAGAGTTCAGTGATATGCCGTTCGTGAGAATTGTAGAGTTCTGCAAATTCCAAACAAAGATGTGGAAGAGGTTAACAAAATTGCTGAAAAAAAATACTGGACTGGAATGTCAGAAGGAAATGTAAACAGACAGCAGTGTGATACAGTGGCATGAAAAAGCTTGGGCACCCTGCTTAAAATGTCTGTTACTATGAATAGTTAAGCAGAAGATGAACTGATCACCAAAAGGCATAAAAGGTAAAGATGACACATTTCTTTAATATATTAAGCAAGATTATATTTTATTACCATCATTTACAGGTACAAAATACTGAAACAAGGGTTTGGGCACCTGACATGGTCAGTACTTAGACCCCCTTTGGCAGGTGTCACAGCTTGTAAACACTTTTGAAGTCACCTTAGAGTCTTTCAGTTCTTACTTGGGGTATTTTTGCCCATTTGTAGTTGCAAAAGGCTTCTAATTCTGCAAGATTCTTGGGCCGTCTTGCATGCATTGCTCTTCTGAGATCTCTCCAAAGATTTTCAATGATGTTTAGGTCGGGTACTGTGAAGGCCATGGCAAAACCGTCAGCTTGCACCTCTTGGTGTATTCTACTGTAGACTTTGAATTGTGCTTCAGTTCATTATCTTTTTGTAAGACCCATCATCTTTTTATCTTTTTTACAGATGGTGTGATGTTTGCTTCCACAATCTGCTAACATGTTCCCTGTGCCGCTGGCTGTAACGCAAGCCCAAAGCCTGATCGATCCACTACCATGCTTAATAGACAGAGATGTGTTCTTTTTCTGGAATTCTGACCCCTTTCTTCTCCAAACATACCTTGGCACATTGTGGCTACAAAGTTCTATTTTGAATTCATCAATCCGCAGGACTTGTTTCCAGGCTTATTTAGATGCTCATTTGCAAACTTTAGGTGCTGAATTTTATGGCTAGGGTGCAGAAACTCTACCATGAAGGCCATATTTGTTCAGGTGTCACTGCATAGTAGAACAGTGTGCCACCACTCCAGAGTCTGTTAGATCTTCCCGAAGGTCTTTTACAGTCAAACAAGTGTTTTTGTTTACCTTTAAGGCAATCCGATGAGCAGTTCTTTCAGAAAGTTTTCTTGGTCTTCCAGACTTCAACTTGAGCTCCATCATTCCTGTTAACTGCCATTTCTTAGTAAAGTTACAAACTGAGGAAATAGCTACCGGAAAATGCTTTCCTATCTTCTTGTGGCCATCTCCTGCTTTTGTGAGCATCAATTATTTTACTTTTCAGACTGCTAGGCAGCTGCTTAGAGAAGCACATGGCTGCTGATTGTTGAGCAGATTGCAGAGAATTTAAATAGTTTTGCAATCTACATCACCCGGGATTTCCTAATGCTGACCATGAACAAGCCACAACCCTAACAAGCTAATTAAAGATGTGAGACTTTGTAAAAGTTATCTGAGACCACAGATATCCTGGGATGCCCAAACTTTTGCATGGTGCTTCTTTCCTTTTAACATTGTAGAATTGTACAAAACAAAAACAATATACTAATTTTGCATAAAATGCAGAAAAGAAATGTGTCATCTTTAACTTTATGCCTTTGGTGATCAGTTCTTCTTCTGCTCACTTAACTATTCACAGTAACAGACCAGGGGGCCCAAACTTTAGCATGGGGGTGGTTTTACATTTCCATTCTGCAGACAGTTGTGGTATAGTGGCTAAGACACCGGACTTTGAACCACAAGGTTGTTGGTTTAATTCCTGCTGAAATGAAAAGATTACACTTGCAATTATAGACTTATTCTTTTCAACATACCTTCTTTCAAAATCTATACACCTCATACAGTACTATAAAAAAAGAAATATAGCACCATATTTTTGACATCTCCAAGGCAGCACTGTTAGCTTTTTTTTTGGAGGTTGGAAAATGCCATTTGTCTATGTTTCATATGCTTTATACAATGTTTCAATAGTCTCTATCTTTCTTTAACAGTCTTCCTGAACTTACACAAAATTCTATAGGAATTCTTTCACCAAACATGAACAACTATCACTCATGACAGCCATTACAAAACATGGATGAAATTGCTGGGTGTGACAACTTTTGGACTAAACGAATTGGGCCTGCTACTGGTGCACGGCTACATGGCTTTGATCTGTGCAACTAATGTGTAGCCACATATGAGAGGTGTGCAGTACAGTTAGTCACCAAAATTTTTAATCAGTGGTTGTACGTTTCCTTGTATAAAGGTGTCAGCCAAATATTTTCAGCTTTAATCTAACTGCTGACATTAAAATGAGCTACTCTAATCTGGCAGGCAGATAGCTCCACAGTTGGGTGCCGCGGTGGTTTGTCTGCCTACACAGGTTTTAATACCCTTAGAATTTTAAAAAGGTCTGCATAGATGTCCTTTCATGAGAAACAACCTTCTTCTGAACCTTCTGAAATCTAAAAAGCAGTTAATGTGAACATGGAAGCAATCTGCTTTTCTGCAGATTAAATATTTAGTAATACAAAAAAAAAAAAAAAAAATCCTAATCAGCTTATCCACAAAATTGTTCCCACCTTGGTTAATGTCCTGGAGCAACCCTTAGTTTTTTTTTTACAGCCCCCTCACTCAGTAGTTGCAGAGTTTAGATCAATTGATAGACTGTCACAGAGGAAAAAAGTCATGTAGTCCAAGAGGTGACTCTTTATAGCAAACAAAGATGGATTATTTTACCACCATAAGCAGTTTTTGATTTTTATTAAATGTGCAAACCTTTCTAAAAACATGATTTCACTTTGTCATTATGAGTATTTGTGTGTGGACTGATGAACAAAATGGCAAATTTATCATTTAAAATGAAATCTACAACACAGTAAAATGTGCAGAATATACAATAAAAAATACTGCAGGCATTCAGGAAATTATTTTCTATTTTCATTTGCTGCTTCTCCAGGTTTATGGCCATTTCTCTTTATTTTCTTTCTTTCATAAAACCACATCAGGCACAATAAAATCCATGTGTTGTCATATAGTTTTCCAGCAAAAAACTAGCAAGCATCCATTCACTAGTCCATGCAGTTGGAAAAAATAAAACCAGAAAGACTTCATGCAGTCATAGAATATATAAATGGCATTTAGGTTTTCCAAATGAAATGCAATATGAGGGCTGATTGAAAAGTAACGAGATTGTCCCTGTTTCTATTTCATGGAGGATGGGAATGCTGTGCAGGTGTTTGTGAATGGCATACATTGACGTGTGTGAACCTTCAGTTGGACCACTGCATTCTTCAGTGTTCTGCTACAGTGAGTGGAAGAACTTCCTATATGTCGTCGTCGTGGTGGATGATGAAAATGTTCTTGTGACAGTAGGGCAAATGTCTGTGATTGAAATTTGCATTAAGCTTGGGAAGAGCAGTAATGAAACTCTTGAAATGCTATGGGAAGTGTACGGTGATGAAACTATTAGCCTTGCTGCTGTAGGTCAGAAATGAGGTGGTGAATGATGAAGCTCAATCTGGAAAGCCATCCACAGTGGTTATGGATGTTACCATTGCCAAGGCTAATGAAGTCTTGCAAGAAGACAGAAGGCTCACTTTACCCAAACTTTTGGCTTCACTTGGCATCTTGTTTGAATGGAATGAACACACTGTAACAGAGAAACTGAAAATGTGTCATGTGCGAGTCAGCTGAGTACCTAGAAATCTCAGAGAAGAACAGTTAAAACAACCAGAAATGGTTTCTGCTCCACTGCACTGACTGAAATTGGTGGGCCTGCACTGGAACACCCTCCATATAGCCCGGATTTAGTGCCGTGTGATTTCTAGGCATTCCCAACTCTGAAAAATCAACTACATGCATTGAGGTTTTTCTCAGATGATGCAGTGAAAAACATTGTGACTACATTGCAAAACTGATGCCTCACAATCCTCCTAACTTTCAGTTTTTTTAACTTGATTGGAGTTCACCTGTGGCAGATTAAATTGTTTGGACATTGTTTAGAAAGACACACACCCTGCGTATACAAATTCCAGAATTCACATTGCACATTAGGATAAAAACCAAGCCATGCAGTCCAAGTCCAAATCTCTGTAGACCTCCATGATCAACATGTTGTGAGGCACAGATCAAGTCAAGGGAATAAACCATTTCTAAAACTTTTGAGGGCTTCCTTGAAGGGCCTTGGTTACGTAGGAGACCAAGAACCCAATGGACCCTCTAAAAGTGCCTCAGAAGTCCTCTGCTGAGATCTGAGAACTTGTTAGAGGAACAACCACCTCAGGGTGTGAATACTTAAATGAGAGATTCCAGTTTTTGATTTTTATTAAATGTACAAACTTATCTGAAAACATGATTTCATTTCGTCATTATGGGTATTTGAGTTTAGACTGATGGACAAAATGGCAAATGTATTCATTAAAATGAAATCTACAACACAGTAAAGTGTGCAGAAAGTAAAAGGGTCTGAAAACTTTCTAAATCTTCTGTGTATATAAAACAATATTACTATCTTAGGCATTAGACAAATATACAGTAAAAAATACTCCAGACATTTAGGTCATTATTTTTTATTTTCAACTGCTGCTTGGACGTTTTAATGTTTCTCCTGGTTTACAGCCATTTCCGTATTTTTTCTTTTTTTCAGAAAACCACAAACACACGTGGACACATTTATTTTGCATACGTTAAAATACGATACATTTTGTATATATTAACAAGATATACTGTACCTAATACCTTCCACTTAATGCAAATAATTAACATATTTCAGTGCTTATGATTTTTGTCTGTTTTTTGTTACGCTGCTAAGTTAGGACTAAATGTTTTCTATGATTGCTCTACTAATCATGGTGCCAGAGAGTGACAATGTTTTACATGCTGATTAGTATAAACAAGTAAGAATTTCACTGTACACGTAATAATAATGATCCTAAAATACAGACAATGGTCTCTAAAACAATTCTCATGATAAAAAGTAATGAAGAAATGCCGAAGAAGCAATGCAAGTATGAGGCAACCTAAAGAAGGAAGTGAAGCTTACAGATAATAAAACCACAGTGTCAGAATCTGAGCTACTGCCATTCAAGATAGCAGGTCTTAAACGTGTTGCAAAATGTAGCATTGCAACATGAAGTTTACCTTCTCATGTACCTTAATTATTCTGCAGTAAACATCTCACATGGTTCATAATTACAGAAGGACATTTCAGTCCATCAAGCTCATTTGTTTAACTAATAGCTAATCTGTCCCAATATCTTATCCAGAGGTTGCTGCTTCAACTACATGGCTCAGTAGTTTGGTTCTGATTCCCACAACTCTTTGCATTAAGAAGAGCTTTCTGGCTTGAGTCCTAAACACTATCCCCCACAATCGGATCCGTCTATCTTCCACCTACAATCCTGGAAGGTGGAATTATCTATCTGCTCCACAAGGCTTATTCCTATCTGGGAGAAAGTGTGAGGTTCTCCTGTGCATCCAATACCATCCAGCCATTCCTATTAAGTAAGTTCAGAGATATGCAGATGGATGAGCTTATGGTGACCTGGAAAATGAACTGTCAAGCAGACCACTGTTTGAGAGGCACAAGGATTGTGTTTCTGATGTGGATGTGAGCAACACTGGAGCAGCACAAGGAACAGTCCTATCTCCTTTTCTCTTAACCCTGTACTTCTTGGACTATAAATCTAACAGCAATTGATGTCCCTTTTTTTTATTAAGTAATTCTCCACTGATTCAGTTGTAATTCAGTGTATAAACAATGGGAATAAGATAAGAGTAGAGGACTTGGGTGGGAACTTTGTTTCTTGGTGTAGGTTAACATTAGAACAACTAAGGAAACGGCTATTGTCTTTTGCTGCACCAAAGATTTTCTACACCCAGGCAGAGGATGTGGAGGTAGTGCACTGCTACAAGTGGCCAACATTAATAACAGGCTGGTCTGGTCTCGTAACACAGCCAAACTATAAAAGAAAGGCCAGAGCAGCCTCCTTTCTCTCTGCAAACTGTGTTCTTTCAATGTGGGTAGTGACATCCTTCGCATGTTGTAAATGTCTATGATAGAAAGCATAAATTTCGATGATGTGGTGTGCACCGAAAACAAGTTGATCTAAGAGGGCAGGCTCAGTTATGGGATGTGCTTTCAACCCGCTAGAGGTAGTAGCTGGGGTGAGAATTAAGACAAAAATGAACAGCCATTATGGACTATGCTGCAAATTCTCTTTCTGACACAAGCAGCATGAAGAACTTTCAGCCAACAAAATATTTAGCAAAAAGGAAAAATGCGTCAAGAAACGCAACTGGGACTCCTTCATACTTAACGGAAATATGCGTTTATTAGTGCCTCACGGTGACTGCTCATTTTATGTTCAGATTAAAAGTCTGAATTTTTCATTTTTGTAATTCTTGTGTGTGTATGAGGGTGTTTATTATTGTTTTTTATAATATTTCTTCAGCTTCTCTTGACTAAAATGTCCCTCTCAGGACAAATAAAATCCTATGTAGATAAAACAATCTACCTACCTAAAGCAGCAGGTTAGAATCTTTTCAAATGACACATGAAAAATGCCCCAAAGGTTTTTTGGTATTATTGCTCCTAAATTACATACCTAAAAATGAATGGCTATTATTCTACTTATGTGATAAAGGAGCTTTAAATGCCTGAAGAGTAGACTTTTATAAAAGTTTTTACAAGAATAAAAATCTTTGTTTCACATGAATATCAACTAAATAAAACAAAAATATATATGTTTTAGGAATATCTCTCCTGAAAACTGGATTTTACAGTACATAACCAACATATTTTATGTTGGAATCCATTTTCTTTTGGGCCCCAATGTGTCAGCTATCAATGGACCAAGTTTAGATGTCATATCCCATAATATTGCAATGTTCTACTCTTTGGCTCAAATTGCCCCCCCCCATTTTGGAAACATATGGTCACTTGCATATAAACAACCTCTCAAAACAAGTATTGCAATTGCAGTTATATTTTCATTTTTTAGAGAGGAAAAAATATATACAGGCACACACTTTATATATCACTCTGAAGCAACAAGTACACAATCTGTACCTACTGTACATACATATAATCCAAACCTTTACTTTCAAAGTTATTTTTCAAGCCAGTCCTTGATGCAATTTCTGTTTACTACTGGACACAGAGACATCTGACATTTTGTACAACAGACTGGGGTTTTTGTGCTAAAATTCATACATCGCCTCTTGCCTTCTGTTGGAGTTGCCCAACAGACATTTAGTGTACTTTTACTTATTTAATTTTGTTGTTTTTCTTTTTTTTTTTTTTAAATTAATTTTTCATATCTGAAATAAACCAAGTACAAAACACACATTTTCATGTCAGCTTCTTCTAGTGTGGAGGGCAAAGTTTTTCCTGGAAGTTCTGGACACTGGGCAGAAAACAGCCCTGAACAGGGAACACACATACACCTAAATGTCCAACCAACCTAAACAGCACATTTTTGGCAGTCAAGTCAAAAACTGGCATATTCAGAATCAGTGGAGTGGATCAGTGACATTTGATGGAATTGTGGAGGAGCGGAGTTCCCTACATGAAACTTTAAGTGATGGTGTAGGATGGGGTGGTGTGATTCAATAACAGTCAATTAGAGAATGACTCCCTGTGAAAGTTTGCACAGTATGATTTAGTGACTTTTGGTAGATTTTTTTGGGATGGGGATCCTTAAGTGAAACTGCGAATGGTGGCAAGGTGGGGCACTATGTTATTTTCATCCAAGGTGTGAAAGTTCACATAGCCAGTGGCATTTGATAAAAATGTGTTGGGGGTCCTCGTGTGAAACTTCAAGTGGGTACAAAAGAAATTTAACATAGGAAAACCAGACAGCATTTGGGTATGGGAACTGGACCCATGACGCTTGAATTGCAAAACTGCACATTGGGATGTTTCAACATTATACTGAGTGGTACTGACAAATCAAACATGGCATCAAGTCCTTCAGGAAATGTTGTCATTCTCAATTGAGTCAGAATTTTGACTAAATATTTTCATATTTCACCAGCATTCTTTTCTAGGATTTCCCTGAACCACATTTTGTCTTTTTTTTTTTTTTGAAGACAATGTTTCCCTAGTGTAAGAGCCAACTGCCAGTTATTTAGCTCATGTTAATTTGATAGAAGTTATGTTAAATGATTGCATATAAATTAGTGCATAATATATACAGTAGAAGGCTCTTGTAACCACCATAAGCTGAATTGAAATGAAATATTCCACTTCTTGTCCATCTGATTACAGATTATTCTCAGTTACTGACCTGCCTTGCCGTGGAGGGCACACAGTGTCAAACTGTGCCATAGTGTTGTATGTGCAGAGCTATACGTTTAGAACGTACTGAATGTGACGTAAAGCATAAAGAAATACCTCATTGTTAATCATAGAAACAACTGTAGTTTAACAAGAAGAAACATTTTTATTTTTGCCTTTTATTCTACGTGTGTAACAACTTTTCTCTATTCTTGTGTGGACCGTTTGATTTGAAATTTCACTAAACCTTTTTAAAACAAACTTTTTTGGACAGAGAGATTTCTTTTGGTATACGTTTGGCTCATTCTTGATTATGTCTTACTTACAAGCAGCTACACCGAGTACAAACTTCAAGTCTTACTGTACATCAAACGAACAATCTTCATGCACTCGGCCAAAAACCTAAAGATTTGCTGTCACATACACAATATATTTCCTGCCTTTTACGCACAGCTGACCACAAATGAAGAATCGTAACCAACTATACACCATTAGAAAGTTGTGAAACTCATTTATCTGAAGGTAATGAGTCGTATGTAGATGGGATTTTTAATAAAGGAAGATTTACTCCGCTGTGACATGTCAGCATATACATGTGCAAATCTCATACGAGGTGTGATCAAAAAGTACGGTGAAAGTTGATTTCAGAGCGCCATCCAAGGGCAATGTAAAACAATTCAATGCGGGTTCTGACATGTCCATCCTAGAGCCTAGTTTGTGACAAGTTTTAACTTGTTTGATGCTGTCAGTCGCTTGTGAACCGCTGTTGAGTTCAAGTGTGTTTTTCAAGTTTGTCGTTAATAATGGATATCGAGTAACGCATCAACATGAAATTTTGTTTCAAATTTGACTGACTTGTGAGTTCACTGCAACGTACACAAACAACTATGAAATATGGATGTGCAATCAGGCATAACAGAATTAACTGCCAACATACCTTTTGCAAGTATAAAGCGAAAAAATAGAAACAATTTGAGCACCATGTTAACCAAAATGGCTTGGAATAAAATCATTTAGAGAAAGTTACTCAGAATAAATAGCATAAGACAACTTTTAGTTTGAAATACTCTTGTGTGTCACTTGTGTAAAATTAGGCTGCTGTAAGATGCATGTCTGCTGGTTAACTTAGCTGTTTTGTGTTATAACACAACAAACTTGGACCTCTTTGCATCCTCTGTAGTCAGCTACAGTATGTTATTCAAAGCAAATACTGATAAAGAGTAGGTTTCACTTTTTAAATGTTACATTACTAAAGACATAGCTAACAAGCAAACAGGAACAATGTTAATAACCAGTAATAAAAGAAGAGTACTTGTATATTAATTTCACGTGAATGGTTGTGGACAGAGAAAAACGTAGGTGTCTTGAACTCACCTCTTTGCAGAACAAAAAATGATGATGGCTTTTGCTTTACACATTTAATTTTATCAAAATGCAAGTCCATTTGGGATTCACACTGCCACTTATAGTTTGGGGAGCAGAAATTTGTTCGATATAGCTAGTAGTTTTAAGTGTACATTATATATGGAAAATTTTACTTACTATTAAACTACTGTCAGGACATAAACTGTTAACATTAACTAGATCTTTATACTATGCTTACCTTGAAATGACAACCACCATCCCGTAAAGATCAATAGCAGAATCTGATACTCTCTTTAGTACAAACTGCTCATCTGAAAGACATCAAAGCAGACTAGCATAAAACATGTGACTATGAAGAGCAACTCTGATTCCTTAAAGTCCTGTGGATTCTATAAACTTACCCACAATCTTCTTGCCATGCTTAAGAAGCAAGTCTTCAATCACGGCCCCAAACTGCTCCACTGCTTGCACCAACTGAAAAAGAAATGCAAAAGAATAAATAATAATAGCAATAATACATTTTATTCATATAGCACCTTCCTCATGCTCAAGGCACTTTGCAGAGTTTCAGAAAGAAGTAGCAGGTATATGTAACATTGGATAAAAATGTTTCCTGAATAGAACACTAAAAACGATAAATACCATCCATCCATCCTCTTCCACTTATCCAAGGTCAGGTCGCGGGGGCAGCAGCTTAAGCAGAGAGGCCCAGACTTCCCTCTCCCCGGCCACTTCTTCCAGCTCTTCCGGGAGAATCCCAAGGCGTTCCCAGGCCAGCCAGGAGACATAGTCCCTCCAGCGTGTCCTGGGTCTTCTCTGGGGCCTCCTCCCGGTTGGACGTACCCGGAACACCTCACCAGAGAGGCGTCCAGGAGGCATCCTGATCAGATGCCCGAGCCACCTCATCTGACTCCTCTCGATGCGGAGGAGCAGCGGCTCTACTCTGAGCCCCTCCCGGATGACTGAGCTTCTCCCTTATCTTTAAGGGAAAGCCCAGACACCCTGCGGAGGAAACTCATTTCAGCCGCTTGTATTCGCAATCTCGTTCTTTCGGTCACTACCCATAGCTCATGACCATAGGTGAGGATAGGAACGTAGATCAACTGGTGAACTTTTTTCACCACAACAGAACGATAAATACCGGATATTCAAAATCATTAAACAGAACAAAAGACAATAAAATGGAGAAAGATACTAAATTTTATACTAAAAGAAAAGCCTAGCAAATAACATCATTTGTTATATAACACACACATACATTATACTGAACATCTGGACAGAGAGGAAGACTGAAAAATGAAGGCAAAATGTCAGATTAAGTTAAAAGTCTTCCTCAACAGATGAGTTTTAAGTTGTTTTTTTAAAAGTCAGCTGATCTAATTAATTTAGGGAGGTCATTCCTAAGTCTGGGCGCTATACAAATGAAGACCTTGTCACCCATAGAGTGCAGGTTAGTGTGAGGCACAACAAGATTGCCAAAATCAGAGGAACTTAGTGGACGAACAGGACCATAGTGATGGAGAAGGCCACTGATGTAGTCCGGTGAGAGGACATTTAAAGCTTTGTAGGTTAATAATAGGATTTTATAATTAATCTGGGATACAGTTTAAAAGAACACTAGAAAGTACCGACTGGTCAATGAGGGCTTTACACTTGGGATATCTGCTCAGATTTACTTAGTACAAGGTTGTATTAATTCTTCCTGGATCCCTATTCATAATACAAAGTTCATAGATAAGCTGTGGAATGTGAAAGAATAAAGTGAAAGGGTGGCCCCTCATGGACCCTGTGATCATCAGAGGTGACTGTGTGCAGAGGGTGCAGACCTTTAAATATCTGGGAGTGCAGCTGGATGACAAATTGGACTGGACTGCCAATACTGATGCTCTATGTAAGAAAGGTCAGAGCAGACTATACTTTCTGAGAAGGTTGGCATCCTTCAACATCTGCAGTAAGATGCTGCAGATGTTCTACCAGACGGTTGTGGTGAGTGCCCTCTTCTACGCGGTGGTGTGCTGGGGTGGCAGCATAAAGATGAAAGACGCCTTACGCCTGGAGAAACTTGTTAAGAAGGCAGGCTGTATTGTAGGACTAAAGTTGGACAGTTTAACATCTGTGGCAGAGCGACGGGCAATAAGCAAATTCCTGTCAATCATGAATAATCCACTGCATCCACTTAACAGTGTCATCTCCAGACAGAGGAGTAGCTTCAGTGACAGACTTTTGTCACTGTCCTGCTCCACTGACAGACTGAGGAGATCGTTCCTCCCCCACACTATGCGACTCTTCAATTCCACCCGGGGGAGTAAATGCTTACATTAATTTTATTTTTTTTCATTTTTATTATTATTTAATTTAATATTGTTTCTTTGTATCAGTATACTGCTGCTGGATTATGTGAATTTCCCCTTGGGATTAATGAATGAATGAATGAAATGTATGTATGTATGTATGTATCTATCTATCTCCAGAGGTTTTCTGATATAGAGGGAGAAAAACAGGACAAGGAGCTCCTTGAGGTGTTCAGCCTCTAAAGTACAGCTGGGGCAGAGTAATACAGTGCCCAGCTTAAACGAGAAAATTCTCTCTCCCTTTAGAATTAATACTTTCTAAGGGATCCTTTGTCATAAAACAGTCCAGAAAATCAGGTTTATTGGTTGCAATTAAGATTTGTTAGTATAAAAAACAAAATGGTTTAAAACCATGGTGTAAAAATGAGTACACCCCATGAAGGTCTTAGAAATAACACTTGATAAAATGCTAATTAACAGGAATTCAACTACAGATTAATAAAATCAATCATCACACAGTTGTCAGATAACTGACGATTAATGGTGGTATTTAAGATCTAAAATTCCCTCTCATTCAATGCTAACAACAATGACACCACATGGAAGAAAAATGTAACAAGACTTGAGAAAGAAAGTCATTTCTTTACAGAAAGAGGTCAAGACTACAAGAAAATGAATAAATTATTGTTATTCAGATGGAATACAGTAAGAAACTCAGATATTCAAAAAACATGGACTTGTGGCAAAGCTCCCTTGAGACATCAAGGCCACCCATGGAAGTGAACACCTCGACATGAGCGCTTTGTAATAAAAAGAGCAGAGGAAAATCGGCATACAAGTTCATCACAGTTAGTTAAACCAGTAAAAAACTACAATGGTGTGACTGTTTTCTGTGACACAACATGACACACGCTGCAGAGGAGTAGCACAAGAGGATGTTGTCCACTGGTAAAACCAATGCACAGCAAAGGAAGTTTAGCATTTGCAAAGGGCCCATGCAGACAAAAGTGAAGACTCTTGGGACTCTGTACTTTGGAGGGATGAATCAAAGGAAACTCTTTTTAGAACTGATGACATCCAAACATTAAGATGTTGCAAGGGTGACGAGGACAATGAAAAATGCATACTACCCACTTTAAGGGGTGGTGGTGGCAGTGTTCTTTTGTGGGGCTGTACGTGTGCTGCTGTTGTCTTGGAATTGCACTTGCACATTGATGGCACGATGAATTCACAGATGTACTGCAAAATAATGAAGAAGATGCTACCATTTCTTCATGCCGTGGGTCATCAGACACCAATTGTCCCAAAAACTATGGAGACTGTACAAAAAAAAGTTTTCTAATTTCTACAGGATATGACCAAACTGTATGCAAATACATTGAAATGAAAATCTGCATTGTACATATTAATCATGTCTGAATTGTTTGATATGCAATTTTAAACTGTGGAGCAGAGGTGTAAATCAAGGAAAATGTGTCTTTGTCCCAAAAATTATGAAGGGCACTGTGCATCCAAGACCACTGCTGTCTTTCTGAGAAAGAACAGGGTGAAAGTGATTTAGTGGCCAAGCATGTCACAAGACTTCAGCCCAGTATGAAAACCTGTGGGGAATTCTGAAAAGACATGTTAAGCATCATTCTCCATCCAGAACCCAGTCTCTAAAAGAACTCATTCTCCAAGAATAGAGTAAGATAGCTAGAAGAGTTGGAGCTGTTCTTAAAAATTATGGAGGCTGTAAAAAATGCTACATTTGGTGGAATTTGTAGTAGGGTGATTCCATTTTTGCAGCACTTCAACACTTGAATAAAATTTATTATGTTCTTATCTTAACAATGCTGATAACCAGACTTATGTTGTTTAAGAAAACTCAGTTTTGCCAGAATTCTGCTTATTGTTCTGGTGTTCACCGAAAAATTCATTTTCAAATATAGTGTACTCATTTTTGCCGAGCATTATAACTGTTACTACTGACTTTGCCGACTGATGCAGTTCTTCTTCTTCTTCTTCTTCTTCTTGTTAGGGGTTGCCACAGCGGATCATCTTCTTCCATATCTTTCTGTCCTCTGCATCTTGTTCTGTCACACCCATCACCTGCATGTCTTCTCTCACCACATCCATAAACCTTCTCTTAGACCTTCCTCTTTTCTTCTTCCCTGGCAGCTCTATCCTTAGCATCCTTCTCTCAACATACTCAGCATCTCTCCTCTGCACATGTCCAAACCAACACAATGTCGCCTCTCTGACTTTGTCTCCCAACCGTCCAACTTGAGCTGACCCTCTAATGTCCTCATTTCTAATCCTATCCATCCTCGTCACACCCAATGTAAATCTTAGCATCTTTAACTCTGCCACCTCCAGCTCTGTCTCCTGCTTTCTCGTCACTGCCACCGTCTCGAACCCATATAACATAACTGGTCTCACTACCGTCCTGTAGACCTTCCCTTTCACTCTTGCTGATACCAGTTGGTTATATATTACTCCTGACACTCTTCTCCAACCATTCCTGTACTGTATTTTTCACCTCTCTTTCACAATCCTGATTACTCTGTACTGTTGATCCCAAGTATTTAAACTCATTCACCTTCGCCAACTCTACTCCCTGCCTGACCTCCCTCTCATTCACACACATGTATTCTGTCTTGTTCCTACTGACCTTCATTCCTCTCCTCTCTAGAGCATATCTCCACCTCTTCAGGGTCTCCTCAACCTGCTCCCTACTCTCACCTCAGATCACAATGTCATCAGCAAACATCATAGTCCACAGGGACTCCTATCTAATCTCATCTGCCAGCCTATCCATCACCATTGCAAATTAGAAAGGCCTCAGAGCCGATCTCTGATGTAATCCCACTTACAACTTAACTGCTGGTGGAAAATCAGAAAACTGAGACATAGTCACTATTCTAATTAGAAAGTCTGCATTGAACATCAGCAAGTCTTCTTATATAATACGCTACTGTGGCTGTCTGTTTGTCCAGGATTTTAAATCACCTGTTGCAAATCGTTTGACTTATTGACCTGACATTTGGTACAAATATACTATGTGACCTCTACTGTCCGCTTTCAGGTTGATGATTTTTATTACTGTATTCACTTTTATTTTACTTTATTGTAGAATCAACTCTTGGCAGTGCGAAGAGCAGGTGTACGAGTGCCGTTCTCATCCCTACCACCTTTGTTGTCGCTTCCTCTACCTCTTCATATCTTAAATCATTCTTGAGGCAGATTGAACACTTAAGTACCGCTTAAATGAAAAATTAAAGAAAATGTACTAAGTAATTGCAACACAAAAACTGACTTAATCAGTTTTAACACGAAAAGATGCCGATGACAGAAGAGAAGAAGCGGGCCGCTAGGGTGGATAAAACAAGAGCTGCTCAGGAAGCAGCAAGCACATCAACCTCTGAGCAAACGAATGCTAAACGTACAGAGAAAGAGTATGAAAAACTGTAAGTCAATTGTATTCACTGCACTTTATCGTACAGTGCGCCGTTACTGGTTAATAATAAATATATATACATACATAAATGTTTCTCTCATGATAGACAAATTGACAAAGCTAATAGCAGGTTGCTTTACTTAGATCCACCTAAAAGACACTGCTTAGCTGCTAACAGCTTGGAAAGCAAAACTTGAAAAAACTGGTTTCTCATGTTAAATAAGACTAGAAAAACACTGAGTAACTATAACAACCAGGGTTCATCTGTAATGTTTTCTTTAAGCCAAGTAGACTGAAATGTTGCCGGCAACAGAATTTAAGACCTCTCACATGCATGTTCTAAAAATATATAAAAACGGAACATCCTGCTAGCTGTAGTCAGAGTCAACTGTCAGAGTAGGGCAGAGGATAAAACACAAACTCTGCAATACTCAGGGGATGGCAAATAAAACTTTAATTTACTATTTTAAACTGGGGTGAGGCTTCAGAGGAATACCAGTAGGCATAATTTTAAACAAAGAATTTTTTAACGTTAATCTTTTTGTAAACTATACTTCTCAAATGGAGACAGTGTTTTTTTTTTTTTTTTAGTAATAAATGCTATTTTAGTACTTCAATGTTCCTTAACTCTTGAGTGTGCTTGTTAAAAAAAAGGTCTGGTATAAGGATTTTAGTGTGAGCCCACCTCTGATGGGATGTGGACTAGAAGCAAGCCTGCCATGCAGAAGAATCAGAGTAGCCAGTAATTCAGGAGGTCTTTAAGGAGTACCATATTGAAAAACACGAGCCCCCATTTACCACAGACATTTCTGCTTATAGTAGGATGAAAAACACATCTTCTGAGAATGGGAATTAGCTACTTCTGAGAATCTTGGTGGTGTATATATAAGGAGAAAGTGTCTCTCAGTTAGACATCGGTTGAAGACTGGTTTTAATTCCCCATTCTAGACTGCAAGAGACAATAACTGTAGGGAAGTAATTGAGGTTCTCTAAAAGGTTTTCATCTGCTTTGTTTCTTCTTCCCTCCCCTCAGCACAAGTATGTTTTATTTTTCCTCTTCTTTAACTGACACATTTGGGACTTTCTATAATTACATTTCTTCCTGCAAGTAGCCTCTGCATGAAATGAGTCACTGGGAGATTAGGAAGACATCTCCCACAGCCTTCTTCCCTGAAAAGGTGAAGCCCAAATCTCTGAGTGTCTAGCTTGGCTTCGTTTTATTAAGGACTGGGTGAGAAAATCTCACTGCAATTGCAGTGAACAAAAATGATTTTGTGCAGAACGAACATCATCCTAGATTTGGAGTACATAATACAAGACCATATTAGTGTGTGTGTGTGCAAACTATGGCCTTTTACACTATGAAACGTGATACATAAAGTAAAAAAAATCCACAAATAAAAAAAGTGATTTTTAGCATATCACCTGCTTTCGCAAATATATTCAAAAGCAGATTGACTCATTAACTTCTTAGCAACTTGCTTCTAAGTCAAAAGAAATTCCAAAGTATCACAATATTAGAATGGTACCTTATCCAGGCTTAGTTTTATTCTATCACCCAGTGCTGTTAGAATAGCTATATGAACTGGAAATAAGGGCTACGAAATGTATAGATACATTAAATAGTCCAAATCATTTTATCATGCTTTTTATGTTAGTACTATTAATAGGAGACTAAAATAATTTGCAGTGACAATCCTTTAATACACAAAATTGCTAACATGCAGTAGTGCTATGTGTTTCAGGTCTAATTAGTTATATACAGTTAGGTCCATAAATATTTGGACAGAGACAACTTTTTTCTAATTTTGGTTCTGTACATTACCACAATGAATTTTAAATGAAACAACTCAGATGCAGTTGAAGTGCAGACTTTCAGCTTTAATTCAGTGGGTTGAACAAAAAGAAAAAAATTGAGGAAACTAAGCATTTTTTTAAACATAATCCCTTTATTTCAAGCGCTCAAAAGTAATTGGACAAATTAAATAACTGGAAAAAAATGTTCATTTCTAATACTTGGTTAAAAACCCTTTGCTGGCAATGACAGCCTGAAGTCTTGAACTCATGGACATCACCAGATGCTGGGTTTCCTCCTTTTTAATGCTCTGCCAGGCCTTTACTGCAGCGGCTTTCAGTTGCTGTTTGTTTGTGGGCCTTTCTGTCCGAAGTTTAGTCTTCAACAAGTGAAATGTATACTCAATTGGGTTAAAATCAAGAATTTTCCACTTCTTTGCTTTAATAAACTCCTGGGTTGCTTTGGCTGTATGTTTTGGGTCATTGTCCATCTGTATCATGAAACGCTGCCCAATCAATTTGACTGCATTTAGCTGGACTTGAGCAGACAGCATGTCTCTGAACACCTCAGAATTCATTCAGCTGCTTCTGTCCTGTGTCACATCATCAATAAACACTAGTGTCCCAGTGGCACTGGCAGCCATGCACGCCCAAGCTATCACACTGCCTCCACTGTGTTTTACAGATGATGTGGTATGCTTTGGATAATGAGCTGTTTCATGCCTTCTCCATACTTTTTTCTTGCCATCATTCTGGTTGAGGTTGATCTTGGTCTCATCTGTCCAAAGAATGTTTTTTCAGAACTGTGTTGGCTTTTTTAGATGTTCTTTAGCGAAGTCCAATCTAGCCTTTCTATTCGTGAGGCTTATGAGTGGCTTGCACCTTGCAGTGCACCCTCTGTATTTACTTTCATGAAGTCTTCTCTTTATGGTAGACTTGGATATCGATACGCCGACCCCTGGAGAGTGTTGTTCACTTGGTTGGCTGTTGTGAAGGGGTTTCTCTTCACCAAAGAAATGATTCTGCGATCATCCACCACTGTTGTCTTCCATGGACGTCCAGGTCTTTTTGCGTTGCTCAGGTCACCAGTGCTTGCTTTGATTCTCAGGATGTACCAAACTGTAGATTTTGCCACTCGTAATATTGTAGCAATTTCTCGGATGGGTTTTTTCTGTTTTCGCAACTTAAGGATGGCTTCTTTCACCTGCATGGAGAGCTCCTTTGACCGCATGTTGTCTGTTCACAGCAAAATCTTCCACATGCAAGCACCACACCTCAAATCAACGCCAGGCCTTTAATCTGCTTAATTGATATGACATAACGACGGACTTGAACACACCTGCCCATGAAATAGCCTTTGAGTCAATTGTCCAATTACTTTTGAGCCCCTGAAATGAAGGGATTGTGTTAAAAAATGCTTTAGTTGCCTCACATTTTTATGCAATCATTTTGTTCAACCCCCTGAATTAAAGCTGAAAGTTTGCACTTCAACTGCATCTGAGTTGTTTCATTTAAAATTCATTGTGCTAATGTACAAAACCAAAATTAGAAAAAAGTTGTCTCTGTCCAAATATTTATGAACCTAACTGTATTAGTCACCAACGATACTGGTATGCATTACCCTAATCTGCAACCAGCTTCCAAATTTTGTATTGGGTAGGCTGAAAAACAAAGATGACAGGGCACTAATCTGTAGGCACATAAATCCTAAACAGTTTTATTGTTCACTGTCAAAAGCCCAAAATACGTGGCACTATAATACATTTTTTAGAAAATACATGTAATTAAATTTTAAATCATATTTACAAAAGCCTGGCGCCCTGCCCAGGGTTTGTTTCCTGCCTTGCGCCCTGTGTAGGCTGGGATTGGCTCCAGTAGACCCCCCCGTGACCCTGTAGCTAGAATACAGCGGGTTGGATAATGGATGGATGGATTTACAAAAGCCTGTTAAACATGTTGACCGGTGACGAGTTCTGCATGTTGCTTGGACATAAATGTGAGCATTTCACTGCACCCTCTAAGCATGAAAATTCTAACACTGCTGTAACAAATACCCTTATAAGTTCATCTGTTATTTATTATCTGTTTAAGTACAGGCTACTCAGAAGTGGAGAAAACAAAATGTTTGATTGTATCAAACTGAATAAGGTCTCAAAGAAACCCCAAAGTTAGAATGTAATCGTCCTTAGCGAATAATACTTGACCGATATTCATCAAAATACAGCTGTAGGGCTCTTGGAAAGCATTGATCTTGATACTCACCAGTCTGCCACTTTCATTCAGCTCTGGATGCACCACACCCTCAAGAGAGACACCAGTGCTCAAGCCCGCTTTCCTGGAAATTAGATAAAAAAAAAAACATAATAGTCATCATTACTGCAGTGCATCCTTGCAAAAGGCAGAAAACAAGTCATGAGATGAGTCCATTTTATTGAGCTCCAAAATTTTTAAAAATGTACAGTTTACAGTAAACATCCATTGCTTTGATAATTGTATTTTTCAATTGTACCAAACTGCGCTAGGAATAAGGGGCAAAGTTTCAAAGCTAGGTCATCACCTCAGTATAAACCAAGCAGTCAGTATGCTGTTGCTCTCTAACCAGTGAATTCTCAACACAAGCAACAGAATGCATGGGGCTCATCACTCAGTGGCATTAGATGTATGTGACTTAAATGTGCTTTTTAAAACGAATATAACCACCTGAAACCTATAAGTATAACAAGCTGCTTTTTGCATTAAAGGTAGTTAATTAACCAACTGTAAAAACAATGCAGCATATTAAACACGGAAGTGATCCAACCCCAAAAATACAAACCACGCAGAAACGTTTCAGCTTTAGTAGCTTAGAAAATGATTTTCCTTCTTCGGCTTTAACATAATTTCCTGTTTTTTCAAGATGTTAATTAAAAAGACACAGGATGTAGAAGATGTTTTATTTGTCATACGATCCTAACAAAATACACTAGAAAATAAAAACAACAAAGCAATCATGCCTCACACAGCAGCTTGAACTTGCCTTCTGAACCGTAGTACAGCACTGTAGCCAAAAATATTTATCCAGATGAAGTAATATACATCTAATCAGCCATCCATCTATTTTCTAGCCTGTGCCTCTAGTTCAGAATAAAAACAATTTGTGGTTTATTCTGGCAGCAGAACCAAACCTAGACAATGCCCTAAAAGAATTAAAATGATATACCTACTGGAAGAACACCATGACCACCTACCTACTGCTATCAAGTCCGTCGATCAAGTCAAATTTACTGACTATAATAATGCAGTATAATGTGCATGAGGACTTAGTAGTTAGCAAAAGATGAGAGGCAGCACCTGAAGTGAGAGGGGAGAACGGCATCACAGCTCCAGCCAACAGCGAAGTGATATCACAGACAGAACCGAGCACTTTATACACATAATGAATTCAAGTACCTGCATTCTTACTGAAAATAGCTAATTAAAATTATGCTTTGTGTATAATGTTCACCTCAAATTTTTAGCAAACTAAAATGAGAGAAAACTACAAACATTATATACGAGAGGTAAAATACTCATGATTTTCTTGAGTTGATGGCAGTACAAATGACAAAAAAGAAAAAAAAAAAAAAAGAGAGGCCACACGGTGCACTGCAGTCTCTCACAACTTCCACATTTTCTCCTAATGTGAAAATAATGAAATACACTTAATAAACATACACATAGTGCCTTAAAAAAGGTATTTGTTCCTTGTTTCATTATCTGCATTAGAGTGTATATTTTTAAAGTGAGTTTTATCAGATCTGATTTGTTTCCTATTGAGAGTTGCTTGGTTCCTGTTTTATTTTTTGGCTGGTGTATATGGGCCAGAATATAATATTCTTCAGGGCTGTAATGGACTTTGAAAGTAAAAGATAAAGATATATATATTTATGAAATATACCTGTATATGTGGAGAGATATATAAAGTCACATATATGTAAAAATTTCAAATATCTAAAGTGAACTATTTCACAGATAAAGAGATGTGAAATGCACTATAATAAATATATACTGACAGATGTCAGTCATCTTCCAACCCGCTTTGTCCTTAATAGGGTCACCGGAGTCTGCTGGAGCCTATCCCAGCTAGCAAAGGACACATGGCAGGGAACAAACACTGGACAGGGAGACAGTTCATCTCAGGGTGCACACACATCCACACACCAAGAACACAAACTAGGGCCAGTTTAGTATTGCCAATTCACCTAACCTGCATGTCTTTGGAATGTGGGAGGAAACCAGAGCACCCAGAGGAAGCCCACACAGAGAGAACATGGAAATTCCATGCAGGGAGAACCCAGGATGCGAACCCTGGTCTCCTTACAGGCCCACTATGTTGTCCCATTGACAAATGTGAAATACACTAAACAAGCCTGTAGTTTTCTTTATTTTTAACACTAGAATTACCAGAGCCTACGAAAAAACTCGTAATTCCGTCCCACCTTAAACTGCTTCTTAAATCCCTTCACACCTCTCCGCCAGCGCCCTTTGTCTTCTAAATGTGCTGATAAAGAGCAGCCGGCTATTCCATCCCCCACCAATTTAGAACGTGCACGAACTTCTCTCAGCTCATGCCTTGATTGAGTATCTGGGAGTGAAGTGGAGTTTTAGAGTGGAAATAATAGATTGTTGTTTGGAACACACGCATTTCATGTCTGTTCCGTTTCTACAGTAATCTGTGTCAACACATTGTTAAAACAGAAACTTTTTTTATATTCTAGTAGTAGATGACACAATGTAGGCATAAACTATATAATGTATGAAGCCTGAAGTCCAAATAGCAAAGAAACATTTTCACAAGAATAACACAATTGCACTTTTATTCAAACATATAACTGCAGAAACAAAAAGCCGCCTTAACATGCGACATTGACACCAGTTTACTGTAACTGACTCTGTGGTTCAATAGATCAGCCCCGCTTGAATCAAGGGTGACGGTTCGATCCTGTGCCCCTCCGTTTTGAGAAGTAAACTGCTCTTAGTCTTACTGTTTTAGAATAAAAGCATACATTTGATTTCAGTCCGGTGCAATTTATGATCTTTGTAAAGGTTAGCTTTTTTTTTTTTATTCACTTTTCACTCTCTCAGTCGCGTTCAGAATCAATTCATACAACCCCATCTGACACGGCTGTTTTCACTAAAGGCGCTATAGCTCTGCAGTGTACCACGATGCATACTAACGCTAACCGGTTCTGACACACAAACGCTGGCGAAGCTGCCTTCTTCGTGTCTCACCGTCACTTGCTTTTCTTTTATTCAGTTTTATTGAGTGTTCCTGCCAGTCCCCATGTTGCTGTATGCTTTTCTTTTGTACTCCAGGACATGCAGAGGAGAGAATGGTAAAGACCAGTAACTTCGGCGCTATATGCAATCATCAGACACTCCCCATCTGCCCGTGTCGCTCAAACACAGGAACATATATTGGTGTAAAAGTATAACAAAAGTGCACTTTTATTCAAGTGCACTTTTTCCATCGCCTTTTCCTGTAAGAAGCAGTGTACACACTTCTCTCTATGCTGTGGTTTCTATTACACACCTGAAAGAAAGAGACAATATATGTGAAAATATAATCGCACTAATGCAATATTATTTGAAAACGAACAGCGTCAGATCGGGTGTGAATTTATGCAGGAACTGGAAATTCTCTGATGCGGACCTTCCCCAGGGAAGAAAGTACAGTGTCAGGTGCTCATTCAGTGTAATAGAAACCATAGCACAGAGAGGTGTGTACACGGCAACAAGTACACGGTCGTAAATGTAGGAAGGATGGTCCTTGGGTGTGTGGGAACTGTTAATATTTGAATGTGATGATTTTATATAGCACGGAATGAAAATCTGCACTTCTTAGCATTGCACCATGCAAGATGTCGATCAATCGCCTACTGTAACTTGCTTTCTTTTTCTTCGGTTATACAGGTAGTTTTGAATAAAAGTGCACTTGTTTTGTTTGCGAAATGAAGTGTCTGCGTGCACTTTTCGTGGCATTACACGTGTATTTTTGAGCATGCCCGCTTGAGCAGTATAAAAGTATTGAAAAGTATAACAAAACAACGGGCAGATGGGGAGTGTCTGATGATTGCATATAGCGCCGAACTTACTGCTCTTTACTATTCTCTCCTCTGCATGCCCTGGAGTACAAAAGAAACAGAATACAGACGTGCTATAGCTCTGTGCTGTACCACGATGCATACTAACGCCCCCCAGGTTCTGACACACAGACGCTGGCGAAGCTGCCTTCTTCGTATCTCACCGTCACTTGATTTTCTTTTTATTCAGTTTTATTGAGTGTTCCTGCCAGTCCCAGCATGTTGCTGTATGCTGGATATGTTCATATGTATTGTCTCTTTCTTTCAGGTGTGTAATAGAAACCACAGCATAGAGAGACATTGCTTCTTACAGGAAAAGGCGATGGAAAAAGTGCACTTGAATAAAAGTGCACTTTTGTTATACTTTTACACCAATATATGTTCCTGTGTTTGAACGACACGGGCAGATGGGGAGTGTCTGATGATTGCATATAGCGCGGTTACTGGTCTTTACCATTCTTTCCTCTGCATGTCCTGGAGTACAAAAGAAAAGCATACAGCAACATGCGGGACTGTCAGGAACACTCAATAAAACTGAATAAAAAGAAAAGCAAGTGACGGTGAGATACGAAGAAGGCAGCTTCGCCAGCGTTTGTGTGTCAGAACCGGGGTTAGCGTTAGTATGCATCGTGGTACACTGCAGAGCTATAGCGCGTCTTTAGTGAAAACAGCCGTGTCAGATGGGGTTGTATGGATTGATTCTGAACGCGACTGAGAGAATGAAAAGTGAATAAAAAAAAAAGCTAACCTTTACAAAGATCATAAATTGCACCGGACTGAAATCAAATGTATGCTTTTATTCTAAAACAGTAAGACTAAGAGCAGTTTACTTCTCAAAACGGAGGGGCGCAGGATCGAACCCGTCACCCGTTGATTCGCAAGCGGGGCTGATCTATTGAACCACGGAGTCAGTTACAGTAAACTGGTGTCAATGTCGCATGTTAAGGCGGCTTTTTGTTTCTGCAGTTATATGTTTGAATAAAAGTGCAATTGTGTTATTCTTGTGAAAATGTTTCTTTGCTATTTGGACTTCAGGCTTCATACATTATATAGTTTATGCCTACATTTTGTCATCTACTACTAGAATATAAAAAAGTTTCTGTTTTAACAATGTGTTGACACAGATTACTGTAGAAACGGAACAGACATGAAATGCGTGTGTTCCAAACAACGATCTATTATTTCCACTCTAAAACTCCACTTCACTCCCAGATACTCAATCAAGGCATGAGCTGAGAGAAATTCGTGCACGTTCTAAATTGGTGGGGGATGGAATAGCCGGCTGCTCCTAGCTTCTCTTTATCAGCACATTTAGAGAACAAAGGACGCTGGCGGAGAGGTGTGAAGGGATTTAAGAAGCAGTTTAAGGTGGGACGGAATTACGAGTTTTTTCGTAGGCTCTGGTAATTCTAGTGTTAATTTACTTGCTTGATACTGTATTTACGCGTGTACCACGCACGCATTATTTCCCGAAAATCTGCATTAGAAAATCAGGTACGCGTCATACATGAGGAAATGTAATTCTGTAATGTTTACTTCTTCCGCTTGGGATTGCTCGCTCTCTCTCTCGCTCGCGCACTCGCACTCTCTCTCTCTCTCGCGTGCTTGCAGACTCGCCGCTCGCTCTCTCTCTCTCTCTCTCTCTCTAAACACTTCCTATACAATCACAACGCGCATCGTAAACGGGGCAAAACTTTTTTCGCGATTTTCTTTGTAAAAATTAGGGTGCGCGTCTTACACAAGGGCGCATGGTACATGAGTAAATACGGTAGTTATTCTGGGGTGTATTCAGACCAAAGTGTGTGTGTATATTTATTTAAATACCTACCTATTTATGTATTTACTAGGAGGCTTACCACCTTGCTCACTTTGCACGTCAACCATCCCGGCCTGCTCTACGCACCAGCCACTTAACGTCTATGCCAGTTGTGTTCTGAAGAGGGGGGCTGAATGCACCCCAAGGAGATGCGGTCACTTCTCCGAAACCCCCTCTTAAACGGTGAAATAATGGGAAACTAATACAGTTTTTTTTTTTTTTTACGTCCTCTTTGGTCGATCAGCTACTAGCTTGCTGCTGCTGCTGCTGCTGCTGTGCCGCGTGACCTGCATCTTGCTCTGCGCTTCGAACACTTAAAAGCCTGAACAGCAGCTGTCTTTGTCATCTACTCTTTGTCTTTCATTTCCAGCCCCGGGCGTGGTTAAATCTCTTGGCACAAAGTCTTGCCTTGCAGGACAGGAGTTCTTGATATTTTAGTTTATAATTTAAAAATAGAATAAGAAATTAAAAATCTAACAACATCACATTAAAGTTTGATAAACTTTGAAAAGAATGATACCAAAAATATATATGTAGGTTTTAAAATAAGCCTGATTTAAAGCGTGACAAAAAACACCACATAAAATCGTATATTATATTATATTATACTGTATATATTATATATTATACAGAGAGAGAGAGAGAGAGAGAGAGAGACACACACACAGAGACACTCTGTAAATGGTGAACATTTCTTTGTTCTATCTACTTAAATAAATACTGCACACTGTATACAAATAAACTAGTGAAATCACTCAGCATTGCCATGGTACACAATATTTGTACAAGAAGTATAATTAGGAAATCAAATAGTGATATATTTTTTTAAATTCTGACCCTTTTGCAATTTCTGGTTGTCCCACCTATCATCTTCACTGTCTATCAATGTCATTGCTCTTGTGAAACAAGAATTTGTGAGTTTTGTGCATGACAGGATTCCACAATGGCTGTAACCACTTTCTGGGTTGGAGCCATGAACGCTACTTCTTTGTATTTTTTGGTTTACAGTGGTTTCATTCATAGACATTTAATCACACAATAATACATTTGATAGCTTGTTAGATAATTGAATCCAGGCACCGTGGAATATACTGTGTATGTATGTACTATTCCAAGAGACAGCCTCAATGGCGGTATTCAATGATATTAATAATGATAACTCAGTGTTGATCCATTAGACGCTGATTTAATATCACTACAAATCATTCACTGTATTGGTTTCAAAGCTTAAAATTATAACTGCCTCATTATAAAACGGACTCGACTCAGTTTTTTTAAAAATGTCAACCATCAAGAAACTTTAAAAGTTACCAACGCTATCATCAGTTTTTCTCTTTTTCTTTCTTATATGGAAAAGCAACTTGGCATTAGATAGAAAAGGGAAAAAAAAAAGTGTGTCTTTCTTTTGACTGAAATTTTTGTACATTTGTATGACAGTGTTGGCTTTTTCAGAAATGTAAAGCTTTGTTTTCATAAAAAATGTACTGTCATCAGTTAATTTCAGAGTTATTGTCATGTTCAATAGTTAACTCGGTTGGCTACATTTTTTCATTTGATATATTTTGTTAATCTCTGATAGGAAATTGTCTTTTCACATGACCTTGGAGGTGCGGGGATGGGGGGAGTGATATGATAATATACCGTCACAAAAGCCGTCGTGCATTAAAGCATGTATTAAATATGTGGGGGCATGGTGGTGCAGTGGTAGCAATGAGCTGGTGCCTGTTCTGGGAATTGTTCTGCCTCCTGCAAGATGCTTACTGGGATGTACGCATGACCCTTGATAGAATAATTTATTGCAGCAGTACTGTCTCTATCAAACATACCAAACCCCAATTCCTGTCCTTCCATTTTCTTTCTGCATGTAACCAATCACCATACGATAAGCATCAGTACTAAATGTAAAACCAGCTGTGAGCTCAGAACACTTATTCTTCAAAACTTTTAAGGAATATTGAAAAACCTTCCTTATATATGTTTAATTATTCCATCCATCCAGGGTCGCACCAGTCCCAGCAAGCATAGAGAGATAGGCAGGAACAATAACTGGCCAGGGCGCCAGCTCATTGCCACCGCTGTGCCATCGTGCTCCTACATGTTTAATTATTAACAGTATACATTATTTTAATTATGTTAACACTAGGGGCCACCATAGGAACCTAAAAGATAAAACATCTGGATTGGCATGGAAACACAGATGCTATAGACAAAAGGGTTGGGTTGGCAGGATTTCCTTATAAAGCTCAGGGTCTTTGGCATCTGCAGCTGCAGGTGTTCCCTTTTACACAGTGACATGTTGGACAATAGCATGGGTACAAGAGAGGTCAACAGCAGATTTCAACAATTTTGGGACGGATATGTTGCGGGGCTAGCCTAAACACTCTGGAGGCAGAGAGAGAAGGATGTTGGCTTCATCACGGACTGTCAAAAAGGTTTCTTACACACTGATCAACCTGAGGAACTCGTTCAGCACAATGCTCACGTAACGTTAGACGTAACTTTATGGCCGATTTTCTGCCTAAGGCTTTCTCTGCCTTTATTCAAAGCTGGAAAATAATTAGTGCAGACTATGAATTTTGACCAAAGCACATTAGCCTTGTAAACATTCCAAGGATAAACAAAGAGTTTTCCTTCTATATGGTCTTATCTGTAGGAACTGCAAACATTTACAGGATCAAATTACAGTGTCAGAGATGTCTCATATGAGTGTTTGCATTGAAATCCAGCATATGCTGAATGAACTGTCAATTTGGCATTATTTCTAGCCATTGTTAAACCTCTCAAATTGTGTTTTCTTCTTAGTATCTTCTCATGGCATCTGTAGTCACTGCTGCTTTGACTAAACTGCTAGTTTTGGCCATGAAAAGAGATTTTAGAGTAGTTGGAAAAAGTTGGTATAAACAGTAATGTTTATGGCAGGCAGCCATTTGGTCAGCCAGATGTATTTTGCGAACTCCTAAGATCCATGTGCTCTCCAGAGGTCTGTTTTCTGGAAAAACAATGTTAACTGGAGTTTTTGTATTCTTCTCTTCCATTGCCAAATAACCCCATATGTTTTCTATATTATATATATGAATTTTGAATTCTCCATTACGTTTACTGGACCATTTTCCCCCCCATGTCCTTTTTTTTTTACCCCAGAAACAGAAGGATAAAGCATTATGGATGACTCTTTCTACTACTGTTCATTTGAATAGATATGAATGCTTCAGTATATGAATGCTGTACGGTTATGTCCTTATTTGTTGTAATGCTGTATTCGTAACTTGCTTTAGGCATAACTTTAGCTGAATTTGTTAAATCTATATAAAGAAAATCACAATACCCTATTAGTCTTTGAAATTGTTTGACCTCAACTAATGTTCTTTAAACACTAAGGGCATTATTTCAGCCCTGAGAACACATCTCTGTTTTTAGCCAATCATGCACAAACAGCTGAATCGATTTTGATAACATTTTCCACATATGTTGCTGTTGATCCATCCCAAAACACAGACTATATGGAATTTTAAAACTTTAATCTGGAAGAGGTGCTGTAATAGGGTGGATAACCCAAAAACTGCACATTATTCCAAAATATTTTATGCCCAATAAAGTTAAAACCAGCTAAAATTGAGGCTATATGATGTTTCAAAACTTTCTTTGGGAATGGTGGTTATAATTGGATTTTATAATGAAATTTTGCATGTATATTACTCTTAACATCACTAAAAGTGTAGCCTTTAATGCCTTTCAAAAGTTCTATTGTGAAACTGAGTTGTAATGGAGGGGTAGTGCAAAACCAAACCTGCATGATGATGCAAAAAAAAATTCAAGTGATGGTAATGAATTTGGCATATTGTTTAGATTTGGCCCTACTTACAATGATGGTCATATTCCAAGTCAGTGATTCGATGGAAACAACAGTAGTGAGGGGATGGAGGACTAAGGCAAAAATTATGCCCACCTAAAAACAGCTATGTTTGTTTTCACAAAATGTTGCATTTACTTTATTGTTCATGCAATTTAAATATAGGCTTTACAGGGTTTCAGAAATTTTATTGGGCAGTTGTAATGGCCAACACCACCTAAACCATGTGTTACTTTAAAACAGTTGACAGTATGTTCATGAAATTTTGCACGTATACTACACTTAACCCAACTTAACATATGGAGTTTATGCAGTTTTAGACCCTTAGATTAATAAGGGTTCAGTAGAGGGAAAAATCACAAATGCTTACATGCCCTACCAATGATGTAGTTATTCAAATACTCATACAAAGTAGTAACAGTAACACAAGAATCCCTGAAGCCTACAAAAAAGCTCTTAATCTCAGGCCACCTTAAATTCCTTCGCACCTCTCCATTTACGTCTTTTGTTTTGTAAATGTGTCGATCAGCACAAGCAGCAAGCAAACTGCTATCCCATCCCCCGTTCTTGACAGAGCTCAACTTGGCAAAAAAAAACTCTCCCAGTATAAAGTTATTTGGAACAAATTCATTTCATGCGTATTCCATGTCTACAAAGACCTGTTTAAGTGTAGGATGAAAGGAAATGCGAGAAATGCAAGAAATGCTCAACACATACCTAAAGCAGACCCAAAAACTGTTGTACTATGTTGTACTAATGATGACGTGATGTATAATGTGTGAAGACTTAAGTCAAAATATCAAATAAACGTGCGTTTTTATTCAAGAATATAACCAAAGTAAAAAAAAAAATCAACAGGAAGTTAACATGTATTCTTGGATGGTATAGAGGTAAGAACTGCTGCCTTAAAACCAAAAGGTTGCCAGGTCAATGAGCTGTTCTTAATATTAATATAATATAACATACATTTGATTTGAGTCTGTAACACCCGGTGTACATTTTGGCTACTTGTAAAAGTTAGTGTTTTTTTTTTTTTTATTATTATCATTCATTTTTTTTCTCTTAGTGAAGTTCGCATGGTACAATGAACTTGCCTTTCCCTCTCTGATTTCATTGCCTTTATCTCCATTCTTTTCACAAGAACAGTGCTATGGCTGATGCCTGCACAGAACTACTTGTTGTACCGGCAGTCAAAGGTACGATGTCCCGTGACTGGTATTAGACTGGACAAAGGCAGAACTGTAACAAAACACAGCTTCTTCACAGTGCTTTCACTGGCTAATAGACTGCTCCACCGAAACACAACTCTGCTTGGCACCAGAAGTAAAGTGGCAGCTAAAGTCACTTCAGTGCTCGACCAATTTGCCACACTGCTGTTTGGATCTGGAAGTGCCATGCGGACAGTGTATTGATTTATATTCCTCAGGGATTACCCAAAATTTTCATTACATAGCTGATTAGAATGTTACATTGCTGTAAAATCTTAATCCTATTCAGCCATGCCCAGTAGGAAAGCAGTTTGTGGTTAAAATGTTTCTTTTTTTTGCATGTAACATTTTGCAGGTCTCTACATTAAACAGAAAAATAGAATGAAAGACAGCTTACAAAATGGAGGTTCCATGCCCAAGTTACTGTTCAATAAAATAGCTTGTATGTGTGCTTATTATCAAAGGAGTCAAATTCTGATTGTCTAGATTTACTAAACACAATTGGCTCAACAAATGATTATTGTGCTTGTATCTATTAATCCTAACATAAAGAAAATAAGTATTAGGAAGTTCTTAGGGGTAATAAAATATTCAGTATATGGTGATGTATATGGAAGAACACAACTGAAAAGCTCCCTTCTGTTCAAACAGTTGCTGTGACCTAAATTATAAAAAGAGAACCACCTTCATTAGAATACAGCACCGTTTAAGGGAAAACCCAACACGGAAGCTGTATAGAGAAAGCGAAATCTAAAAAAAAAAAACCAAAAACAGGATGTAAACCACGTGAAAGAAAAATACATTGTGATAGTCCTAATACAACTGACATATAATCACACGCATTTAAGACACTGTTGCTCTGTTTATACCTGCAAAGCCACATACATCATTCAGCACTTCCTCCGAATAAAAATAGTCAGACGGTTTATTTAAAGGCAGCTTACTGTGGTAAAACAAACAGTGAAAGTCACATGAGCACATAAACAAAGGTGGGTTTCTGCGCCATTAGTTGAATGGCTCATTTGCTCTGTAGGTTAGACTGGACAAAGAAAATGAAATGACTCATAGAGGCACATAAATTCGGGCAAGTTCAACACCTCTAACTGAACTGTCACATTCCTTCAGTTTTGAAGAAAAAAAAAAAAAAGTATTTTTAGCACTTTTTGCTAACTTGCACCCTAAAACATTATTGTTTTATTGTTATTGTATAAGTTATCATTTGTTACAAAATTACGCTAACCAGTGACTTAATTCACATTGAAAGTGACACTCGCTTGCCCAATTTGCAAGACTCTGTTCAAAATTTAAAAACACTAGAAGTGGGAACAAAAACAGCAAACAACTTTTTGAGGTAATTTCTTATTGCTTGTGTATGTTAATAGTCAAACTGTACTACTGAAAATTTTATTTCCGTTTTGAAACTACATTTTTTCTTGAGTGGTTGAACTGAAATTTTTCCATATGTATGGTAATGGAAAGTTTGAAATGTCTTCTCAAACCATTAAACTGAACTGTGAACTTGCTTCCTAAACACACTGAAATAAACTAAGACTGATTATTGAGCTGCAATCAAGTTAAGCTACACTGATGCTTCTGAAAAAATACAACATATTGTTGAATTTAGTCATACTACAAATTATTTAAATGTCGTTAACTGTTCAAAAAGGTTACAACTTTTAGCTTTTGAAATCTTATTTGATGCTGTGCATCATTTAACTGATACTAGGGATAGAGTCAAGACTACAGAATACTCGGTTACCCTCCTTTGATGGAAAAGAAATGCCACTTGGAAACAGCTTGTGCTTTCCATCTGATTGGTTTGGGTGGTCTGTCAGGAGAAAGTAGTGTGGTGGCAATTAAGAACCGGTGACTTTGACAAAATGTGTGCAATGCCTAAACTGGGGAGCAGCACAGCCACTGCTGAGACATACAGTCATGTGAAAACATTAGGACACCCTTTGAAAGCATGTGGTTTTTTGTAACATTTTTAATAAATGGTTATTTCATCTCCGTTTCAACAATACAGAGAGATTAAAGTAATCCAACTAAACAAAGAAAACTGAAGAAAAGTCTTTTCAAGATCTTCTGTAAATGTCATTCTACAAAAATGCCTATTCTAACTGAGGAAAAAGATAGGACACCCTCACATGTATTCCCTCTTAAATTGGCTCAGATCTCACACAGGTATATCACACCAGGTGCACATAATTAGTAGATCGTTACTCTGCATGTTGAATGAGGCTTGCCCTATTTAAACCTCAGACATTTAGTTTGGTGTGCTCCTGACTGTTGAAGTGAGAGTGAGCACCATGGTGAGAACAAAAGAGCTGTCAGAGGACTTCAGAAAAAAGATTGTAGCAGCCTATGAGTCTGGGAAGGGATTTAAAAGATCTCAAAGATTTTGAAATCAGCCATTCCACTGTCCGGAAGATAGTCTACAAGTGGAGGGCTTTCAAAACAACTGCCAACATGCCCAGGACTGGTCGCCCCAGCAAGTTCACCCCAAGAGCAGACCGCAAGATGCTAAAAGAGGTCTCCAAAACCCTAAAGTGTCATCTCGAGAACTACAGCAGGCTCTGGCTACTGTTGATGTAGAAGTACATGCCTCTACAATCAGAAAGAGACTGTACAAGTTTAACTTGCATGGGAGGTGTGCAAGGAGGAAACCTTTGCTTTCCAAGAGAAACATCGAGGCCAGACTGACATTTGCCAGAGATAAAGTTGACAAAGACCAGGACTTCTGGAATAATGTTCTTTGGACAGATGAGTCCAAAATTGAATTATTTGGACACAACAGCAGAGGACATGTTTGGCGTAAACCAAACACAGCATTCCAAGAAAAGAACCTCATACCAACTGTGAAGCATGGAGGTGGAAGTGTCATGGTTTGGGGCTGCTTTGCTGCAGCAGGACCTGGTCAGCTCACCATCATAGAATCCACGATGAATTCTACTGTGTATCAGAAGGTGCTTGAAGAACATGTGAGACCATCAGTTAGAAAATTAAAGCTGAAGCGGAACTGGACCATGCAACATGACAATGACCCAAAACATACTTGTAAATCAACCAAAGATTGGCTGAAAAAGAAGAAATGGAGAGTCCTGGAATGGCCAAGTCAAAGTCCAGATTTGAATCCCATTGAGATGCTGTGGGGTGACTTGAAAAGGGCTGTACGTGCAAGAAACCCCTCAAACATCTCACAGCTGAAAAAGTTCTGCATTGAGGAGTGGGGTAAAATTTCCTCAGACCGATGTCGAAGACTGGTAGATGGCTACAAGAACCGTCTCACTGCAGTTATTTCAGCCAAAGGAGGTAACACTCGCTATTAGGGGCAAGGGTGTCCTATCTTTTCCTCAGTTAGAATAGGCATTTTTGTAGAATGACATTTACAGAAGATCTTGAAAAGACTTTTCTTCAGTTTTCTTTGTTTAGTTGGATTACTTTAATCTCTCTGTATTGTTGAAACGGAGATGAAATAACCATTTATTAAAAATGTTACAAAAAACCACATGCTTTCAAAGGGTGTCCTAATGTTTTCACATGACTGTAACAGTCTCATTCACCTCCATGCTGATGGCGAGCACAATATGGAAAAGATAACAAGCGCCGAAGAAAGTCACAATCCCTCTTGCCACCACAGCAATTAAATGCAAAGCGATACTCAAGGCTCTGACATTGCTTCATCCTGACCCGACACATAGAACAATGTTTTTGTAATCAGAGACTCTATAGTGGGTAACGTGAACTTGGCTCCGGCTAAAGGAAAGGAATTAACTTCTTCTTTTCGGAGTGCTTGAGTATTGGGCATTGAAAAACTATTTTAAAATGGTCTTAGTAAGCACAAGGCTAGTGGAACTATGATTAGACATAGGAATAAACAATGTGAAATACAGGCAAACTAAAATACAGAAGAGCCATTTCACAACTTTGTTCCAGACTGCAAAGAATGCAGCAATAGCCAGAATGACAGGGTCTAGCCAAGTAACTACTTTAGAAGAGGGAGAGAATGTTTTAGCATGTTGTTTGCACTTCTCTGGATAAATGATACAATAATAATGTGCATTTTATTGATAAGTGGAACTCGTTCTAGGAAGGGCCAACAATCAACTTGTTTGTAATGATGGCTTACATTTGAATCACTGTGGTGTTTTCTTTTTATAAGGAAATTTTAAGAAGACAGTAAACTGAATTTGACTCAGGAATGGAGGAGATGGTAACAATCTTACCATGATCTCTTTCATCAATTTTTGCAAACCCTTTATTCAATCCATACTAATCTATCGGGGGTCGAAACAAGAGATGCAGAAAACTGACAAATTTCATCTAATGACTTGTACTAAAACTTGGCTTAGTTCTGATGGCACTGTTTCCTAAAAGAGAAGCCTCACCACAAAATTACAATTTCATCCATATGATGTGTGAAAGCAAGAGCAGGGAGCAACATAAGTGTGATTCCAAAAAAAAAAAAAATCCCTAATACCCCAAGTACCAGTTAGGCAATTTTACCTCATTTGAATATATCTAGCAATTACAATAAAGGGAAGATATTCAGTTCTGCTTATAATTATTTCTCGGCCACTAATGTAAGCTCCTTCCTTTCTGTCAGAACGTTTAGAGCAACTGTCTATGGACTGGCTGCAAAGGCTAAGTAACTGAAACCAGGCTGGAATTCCATACCTTTTGACTCGTTTGGAGATCTCACCAACCAATAAACCTGCATTTTCGATTGGACTCTTGAGGGCCTTCTGTAGTCCTTTCAGTTGATTGCCAACATTCTACATCAAAGAAAAAAAGAACACACAGTTAGAAGGTGTTCAGTATAAGGTCTTTTATTTTTTTTGTGTGTACATTTCAGTTGATTTTGTTTTTGATAGTGTTTGATAGAAGTAGTACTGAAAAGAAAATGTGTATGCTTGTGCACCCTTAATGCCAACACCCCACACCTAACCCAACCCAACTTCTTCTTTGGGTGGGATTTCATTAAAGATGAAAGGCACCTACCGCATGAAACAACTAGGCTTATTTTTTTTTAGATAGTTTGATATAAGATATCTTGAAGAAATGAAGATATCTCAGATGAGACAACATCTTTCTAATCTTCAATCATCTAGTTTTGATGATCATATGCCCAAACACAAACTAACTTAATAGCCATCACATCCCACTTGAACAGCTTTTATACAGTGAAACAGTGACTCTTCCGGGGGATGGAATTCTGCAGGAGATACGCCCTTAAATCTTTCAAAAGTAAATCAATCAAGTTATACCTTGATCATTGTACAATAAGCTACTCATAATGTATTTTTCCTTTAATTATAGAAAATTTACTTTATTAACACACAGGACTAGTCTTGAATGTAGAATTATAAAGAAAAATATTTATGTAGTAGACTTTTTCCTGGAAAATCTAAACAAGTAAGGGCTCTGTAGCTGCACCGTTATACAAGGAGTGGTGCAAGAAAATTTGAAATCCAAGCTAAAAAACAGAAAATGACAAAAAAAATAAATAAATAAATAAAAAAGTCCAAAAAAATGCAAAATGTTATTACTGATACAAGATTTGAAATTCCAAAACTACTATTTAGGTTCACAAGCTGCTTTAGATTTTTTTGCAATTTCAAAAACTTTACTCTTAAAGTCTCAACAATGTTTTCTTACACAGGTTGCAAAATGATATGCTACAACCTGACATGGACGTTTGGAAAGGGCTATATACACTCAAAAGTGTGAAACGTCTACAATGTTACACCCTAGAATCTTTACTGAGCTTTCAGAGAATGGTGAAATTAACAAAACAAACAGACAAGAAAACAAAAAAGTGTCAGTTCTGTTAATGAAAGAGGTTAGAGGAAGGATGGATAGCTCCATTGAGGCCAACAGAAAGGACACAAATGCTCTGAAATCAGGCGTGTGCAGAAGGGCATCTATAAGCACATAAAATGTCTGCCTTGAAGCAGATGGGCTACATGGGTGAAGACCACAACAGCCTCCACTCTTGTCATTGAGGCTGTGGTGGGCATGTGATCATCAAACATGGCTGAAGACTGGGAAATGTTACCTGATCTGACAAGTTTGATTTATAGTTCTGCAGAAACATGCACATGCTAAGCTTGGAATTTGGTGTAAACAGCATGAATCCATTCATCCATCTTGCCTTATGGTGACAGTCTAAGGTCCAGGGAATGTTTTCCTGGCACACATTCAACTTCTAAGTACCAAATGAATGTCATTTGAATAACACAGCATACCTATTTATTGTTGTTGATCATCCCTTTATGGGTACTGACTACCATTTTTCAAATGGATAATGCACCATGTCACAAAACATGCATCATATCAAGCTGGTTTCAAGATTATGAGAATGCCTTCAGTTTACACCAATGGCCTGTACAGTTTGCAGATCTCAATCCAAAGGATAAACTTGGGAATGAGGTGGAGAGAGAAGTTTGCAGAAGTTATGTGTCTGACACCACTGATCAAAATACCTAGGGAATGTTTCAAGAACCTTGTTAAACTCATGCCTTGAAATTGTGTTGCTCTAATAGCAAAAGGGGGTCTTACCTAGGACTACATGCTTTAAAAGATCTGTTAGGGCTTTGCTTTGCAAATTCTGCAAAAAGTTAGTCAGTGGGCTCCTCTTGTGACCAAGGCCTTGAATTGTAATCCACAATATCATCCAGTTAATTAATGAGTCTATAAAATATGTTTGCTATGTAATGCCAACAAAATCACTTGTCAGTTCTCATAATTTGAAAATATAGAAACAACTGTACTATACATCACTGATTTTTAAGTCACTTTGAACAAATATGTACATTAAAATGCAAATACACATGCAGAGTAGATGAGGGTAGAATGTGACATTATACTTTTCATTTTCTAACGACTGTGAAGAAATAATCAGAGGGAAGTAGATTAAGGGTTGGGGATCTGTCCCCATATAATCTCCGTAGCCCAAAGAGATGAATGGGTCTGACACTGAGGTCAAAATAAACCAACCAAAACAGTAGACACAAAACAAAATGAGGATTGAGCTTTTATCTAATTATGACTGGAAGTATAGCACATAGAGGAAATGAGGATGATGTGGACAGCAACTGATGGGGTTGATGTCGGAAGTGAAGACATTGGAGAGGGACTGGAGAGATTCAGCACGAGAGGACAGAGGAATTAGGAGACAGACCGGGTGCAGAACTGAGGTCATCTATGGACATCAGAAAGATATGCAGAGGAGCAGAATTGGAGCAGTTGAGAGGCATTAATACTTCGTCTCTTGGGTTTTTTGCTCCATCAAGCCCTTTGGCTTTTCACTAATCGCACATGTGTGACACCACCAATAAGGTAATATGAAATGATGTTCACTAAAAACATGTACTATAAAAATGCATTACTTAGTTGGCTGTGGGTATAACAAGTTACTTATTTCTCTGAAAAGCCAGGCGAGATTTTATTCACTTTGTTTATGTAATGTTTCTTGTCACCCTTGGCTGATAGGTGAAACCTAATTTTTCTTTCTTTTGCAGCTGTAAGAGCCAATCTTAGAAATTTAATGCTTAAAGTTAAATTTGTATAGTGTTTGCTCGACTCCTATAGAAGAATAGCCATTAGAATCTACATATATATTTCACTAAGGCAAGACACCCATGGAAAGCACGCTGGAAGGGGCGTGGATTCACTAAGCCGCCGACAAGACAGACACCTATGGCGCACGCAGGAAGGAGCCAGGCCCACCAACTCCAAGACCATTGGATACGACGACAACTCGCAGAGCCACGCCCACCAACTCGGACGCGACGACACAGAAAAAACGGCGTTATTTATATTCGTCTGACGTAGAGGCCACATGCACCTCCGAGCCACGTTGACTGTTCACAGAGGCATGTTTCTCGCGGAGGTGAATCGCCATATGCAGCGTGTAAAATGGTTTGTGAGGGTTATCCCATGGGATCCTTAAAACAATCCTTTACAACTGAGGTTAAAACACAATGAAGTGAGCAGTCTTTAAAAACCAAGTTTTCGGTTACGACACACGATCGCGTACACCATAACAAACTGTTTTACACGCTACATACAGCAATTCGCATCCGCGACAAACATGCGTCTTCTTAGATGCGAGTCACAGGTGCATCTGGACTGTGCAAAGACGACAACGACTCAAGTGACGAGTTGGAGGTGGGCACATGGGCAGGCAGTGCATACTGGACGAGAAATCAGCAGACTAGTATGACGGGGGGAGCAGAATGGACGTCCTTCTCCTCTCCTCCCGTTCCACCCTCCGTGCCTGAGTGCCGTCCACCCTCATCCCTCCATCTGTGAGGAGAAGGCGCGATAGCAGTCCGCCAGTTTTCAGTCACGGACGATTGTGTGTTGGTTCGTTCTGTGCATTGTTACAATGTTGCTTTTCTTGCTGATTTATTACATTACCGATTTTTCAAATGTTAATTTTCTCCCTGTGCTTAAAAATCATTAAAAAACCGGCCTGATTATGCGGCGTATGGTACGCCACGGGTTGGCTAGTATGGTATAATCTTTTACCCCATGTAAGTTAATACGAGATAGACTTCTCTTGCTATATCTACAATACAGTGTGTTAATTGAGTCACTTGTTTTTTAGAATAGGTCTCATTGCTAGCAGGGACCGAAAGACCCATTTACAATATGAAAATGGGATAAGCATAGTTTTCTTATTGTTTAGAAATGGATTAACTGTAAGCAAACTTAAAGAATGAAAGAAGATAAGCTTCATACAGAACTTTTCTTTTCTTTGTTGAATCAGTTTTCTCTCTATTTTTATGAAAACTGTTTTACTTTGAATATTTACTGAAGTTTTTAAAACAAAGATATTTTGTCTGTGAAATCATTTCAACAAGTCAAGATTTTTTCAGAATCCCATGAAGCATACTGAAGCTGTAGAACTTTGATAATTTTAGGTAAACGCAGCTACAGCAGCATTCTAAGTAGATCTGATCATCATTTTAAGTTGTGCTATTTATGTAAGTAAATTGAATTGCTGTTTGTTGTCATCTGTAAAATATGTAAATGAAAGGTTGACGGATCACTGGAAAAGTCTTCTCTCAGTTTTTCATGCATAAGATTCTCTGTATTAAAAGAGAAGACTGACAACAATTCCTGTACCTTTGGCAAGGCAAAGGTGACATTTAATGCATGATTGTTCAAAACTAGACTCCCTTGGACTGGCCACTATAGCAAAATGCCTGACACTCTTCTCCCCAGAATATTGTTCTACTTCTCAAGGCTACAGAATCCAACCTGGACAAAGGAAATGGTTTTAAGACAGCCCCAAAGTGCATCTTGCAAAAGGTTGCATCGACCTTGCTAGCTGGAATCACCAATGGAGATTATAATTCACTCAGCCCAGCTGCCTCTCAGAAGACAGATAATGTAATATGACTGAAGGAGAGGTAAAACACCAGATTTTATTTTTCTTTTCCGAACATTAGGACAATCTAGATGAGAACACACCATTCAGCCCAACAAAGCACACCACACCTATTCACTTAATTCCTTCAAAATAACATCAAGTCGAGTTTTGAAAGCCCTTAAAGTACTACTACCTAACACACTACTTGGTAGCTTATTCCATGTGTCTGTAGTTCTCTGTGCAAAGAAAAACTTCCTAATGTTTGTGCGAAATTTACCTTTAATAAGTTTTCAACTGTGTCCCTGAGTTCTTGCTTAACTTATTTTAAAGTAACAGTCTCGATCTACTCTACTAATACCTTTCATAATTTTAAACACTTCAATCATGTCTCCTCAAACTTCTTTTGCTTAAATTGAAAAGGCTCAGTAGTTTTAATCTTCCTTCATAACTCATCCCTTGTAATCCTAGAATCAGCCTAATTATTCTTCTCTGGATGATGTCCAGTGCTGCTAAGTACTTTTTGTAGCCTGAAACAAAACTAAACACATTACTCCAGATCAGATACAGTATCACCAATGTATTACAAAACTTCAGCATCACCTCCTTGGACTTGTACTCTACACATCAGGGAGTTATATAACCTATTATTATTTTAGTCTTCTTAAGGGCTTCTGAATGATGTAAGGCAGTTAATAGTGTTCAGTAAACTATGACTCCTAAATCCTTGTGATAAGGCGTACTTTTGATGCTAAGATCTCCCACTGTTTATTCAAACCTAACGTTTTTACTTCCTATGTGTAATACTTTACATTCACTTAAATTAATTTTCATCTGCCACAAATCTGCCAAGGCCTTGGTATAAGCTGTCCAAGTACCTTTGTAATGATTCAATGGATTCAAAATTATCTGCCAGTCCACCAATCGTGGTATCTTCTACAAACTTAAACAACTTGTTAGTTATATTCCTATCCAAATTATTTAAATATATTAAAAATAACACAGACCCTAGCAGTGACCCCTGTGGCATATCATTCTTAACATCAGACAATTCTGACAGGGTTATAACCCTCTGTGTCTTGCGTCTGAGCCAATTTTGTGCACACTACACCCTTAACTTAGTTTCATGCCCAAACTCTCATGTAGCACCTTATTAAATGCTTTCCGAAGGTCAAGATAAATAATATCACATGCTCCACTTTGATCATATCCTTTTGTTGCTTCCTCATAAAATTTCTGTATGTTAGTAAAATATGACCTCCTTCTTCTGAACTTATGCTGATGGCTCAGTAAAACTGTTTTTGACATGTGTTTATCAACCGTTTCTTTAATAATTTCTTCCATTAATCTACCTGTGAGGCAAATTAAGCTTACTAACCAGTAGTTGCATTGCCCAATTATCCTTTTTATGTAACAGGATAATTTCTGCCATTTTCTAGTCTTTTGGAATTTCCCCAGTGTGTAGAGACTTCCTAAAAAAATGTTTCAATGGTTTATATATGTACTCACTAACCTCATAAAGAACTCGAGGATAAATACTATCTGGTCCTGGTGCTTTGTTTGATTTCAGCCTATTTATTCTAAGCAGTACTTATCACTGTACAATTTCCAAATCACTCCTTAGTAGACCCTGTTACCACTTGGAGGTTATACACTTTCTCACACTCACATAAACGGACTGAAGGAAAATTTAAGCCTGATGTTTTTTCTTCTTTTTTTTAATCCATGTGGTTTTTGAAACTAGGAGCCCAACTATAGAAAAGAATAAAAGCATTCTCCATATAGAATAGAAACTGCATTTAATTTAGCTACTAAAACTATTTCACTGCAGATTTCTTACCAAACTCACCTGTTGTGTGGATACATAGTTAACATGCCCTCCCTTGAGGTTATTTCTTTTCCATGCTATCAGAAACAAGCTTTCTGAAAGCAACAGAGATTGGGAGTTTGGAAATATTTTGTCTTAATCAAACCCCACAGTGCAAAAAAGGGGATAAAAAAGGTTGATGAAAACTCAGACTATTCTTTGATTTGCTGATCATAGCTAGACTACAACCATTCTTCAGGATAGAAAACAGTCTATTTTTGATCCCTCGAGGCAACTGCACCCATACTCATCAATCATGCTGATATAAATCAGGTTGGTCTACTTTGTAGTGAGCTTATAAATGGTACAACAGAACCTCAAACTGCATGAGGGACACAGTTCTAGAGAATCTGTAGAATTGTAAATAATATATAGTGAAATATTCCTAATCAACTTGATGCACTGCCCTAAAAGTACATCAATTCTGTACAGGCAAAAACCAAGCTCCCTTCAAATTACGAACAACAGCTTTAGCAAAATCTGGATATATGAAGAAAGTCACTTAACACCCCTTTTAGTATAAGGAACCACTGAATTTTCACATTTACAAACACTGATTTAGTGATACTTTGTAAGCATGCATAGCCGATGCTAACACCCAGTTATATTCAGAGGCATTTTAAGTACACCTTGATGCAACCTGCAAAGCAAAACAGGGCTGGATGTTTAAGATGGAGCCGCAAGTTGGTGACACACAATCAAAGTCTCAAAGATTCTCTAAGATGATGCGGATTTCACATACTATGGGGTTTAGTCAAATTGTGAGTAGCAATACCACCCGAGCTTCAGAACAGGTCATCCACCTGAAGCTAAGCATGTTCTGGCCTGGGCAGTACTTGGATTGGAAACCATCTAGGAAAAGCTAGGGTTGCTGCTGGAAGAGGTGCTTGAGAGGCCAGCAGGTGATGCCTACCCTGTGGTCTGTGTGTAAATGCCAATTCTCTAGTGCAGTGATGGGGACACTGTACTGTAAATATGATGGAGTTCAGACGGTCCTGACTTTCTGTGGTAATTAAAGATCCCTGGGAATCTTTCTGAAAGTGTAGGTTTTATCCTAAAGTCATACCTAAAATGCTCATCACTGACCCGTCTCTAATTGGCTGTCTTTCTCACACCCCTTCATCACCTAACAGCTAACTTATAGTGAGTGTACTGGTGTAATAATATCTGTTGCTGCATCATCCAGGTGGGTGCTACAAATTGGTGGTGGTTGAAGTGGTTCATCACTATGTAAAGAGCTTTGAGTAGTGAGAAAAGCACTGTATAAATATAACTTGCTATATAAATGTAATTTGCTATATAAATGTAATTAATTATTACTATTATTAACTTTTCATGTGTGTTGCTTACATGTGTACTCTCATTCATGAGCAATTTGTCTCCAAAAAAGATTGAGAAATATTTGGAAAAGCCCAAGAAAGATGAAAAAGTCATTTACTTGAATGTGAAACATGAAGTGATAAAGTGTAGGTAAAAATGTGTCCATCTTACAGAAATGCACCTTACAAGGGGGCTTTCAAGTGCAGATTAGCTTATATTATTAGCTGCATATTGGGAAATTCTCATTTAATTTCATCTACCAAGACTGTTTTCCTGTTAAGGGTTGTGGAGGCAGCAGGCCAAGCAGGTCAGCGCCTACTTCCCTGTCCCCAGCTTGATTCCAGCTTTTCTAAGGGAATTCCCAGGCTAAATGAGATAATCCCACAACTGTGCCCTGTGTTTGCCGCAGGGTTTCTGCCTAGTGGGACAAGCCTAGGCATAGTTTCAATGGGAGCTGCCTGGAGGGCATTCTGTTAAGACACGCAAACCACCTCAACTGGCTCATTTCGACACAGAGGAACACTGACTCCCCTCTGAGGCTCTCCCAAATTGTTGAGTTTCTCACACTATCACAGAGTGATAGTCCAGTACCCTGCAAAGAAACCTTATTTCTGCCGCTTGTACTCGCGAGGTCATTCTTTCGTGTATTATCCACAGCTCAAATCCATAGGTGAGGAATGGGGGGGGAAGATTGACTGGTAAACTGAAAATTGTGTCTATAGACTCAGCTCATGTTCCATCACCATGGACTTATACAACTCCTGCAAAGAAGCAGCCAACCACCAATCCAGTTATCAATCTTTGATTCCTTTCATCCATTGCCTGTACTTAAACTCCACCACCAAGGGAAGTTGCTCCCCCCTCTTTTGAGAGAGAACCATAATCTCAGATTATGATCTCAGAAAATGCGGATTCTCACCCTAACTCCCCCACAAACCCGCTATTATAAAACAACGATGCTATCCCCTAGCTCCTCCAGCTGGATATTCTCACATGTTCATCTGAGCCTTGATATCCTGTCCATGTAAACATTAAACATTATAGGTGAAAGAACAAAGCTTTGATGGTGTCTGACATCATAGTGAATGAATTAGACACAATGTCAAACATTAGGACACAGCTTTCACTGCAGTCATATAGTGAACGAATAGCTTGCAAAAACAGCCTGGTTACCCCACATTTCTGTAGCATCCACATGGCAAGAATAGACGTTTTACTGAACCGTCAGCATAGGTTTAGGAGAGGGATATAAACGTTTACTAACATGGTGGAATTTTATGAGGAAGCAACAAAAATATGATATGATCAAAGTGCAGCATACAATATTATTTATTTTGACTTTCAGAAAGCATTTAATAAGGTACTACATGAGAGTTTGGGCATCAAACTAAGTTAAGGGTGTAGTGTGTAGATGGGTGCAAAATTGCATAGAAGTGTTTGTGCATATATATTTACTTATTTATCTATTGATTTATTTACGGAGCTTCTGTTAAAAGAAAACTTTTCCCCTCTTGGGGGGGGGTGGGGTATCTATCTATAAAGTTCTATTGAATAGCTTGTTCCTATCAAAACATTTATGTTCTTATGAACCAAGTCCAGAGTTATATTTCCAAAGTAGAAATAATAAAGGCATCCAACCCCATGGCATACACTGCTCTCATCTTAAATGACTTAAAGATGACATCACAGTTTTTTATTTCCAAGTGGTACATGATATTGAAAGGAGGAAGATATTGATTATACAAATATCATCCACTAATTTTGGGGATGTCAAAAGTCATGGGCAGCACGGCTACCCCTTCATAGATCCAAATTTCAAATATTTAATAATTTGTACATTGCTCATGTCTGAATCGGTTTCCTCAGGTATTGAGGCTTTCCTCACTCATACCCAACGTTTTGTTTAGGTTTGCTAGAAATTCCAGATTATTCCAGTTAGAGTGCAAGTGTAAGTGTGAGTGCTTAAGTTGCCTGCAATGGCCTCACAATGGATCTAGGGCTGTGTCCATATTGTGAATGGTGATGCTGGGACAGGGTTTACCTCTATGCAATCCTAAATTAGAAGCTTGTTTAAGAATGTTATGGTAATGGCTATATTTATGCCACCACAGTTGCTCTGCCTTTGAAAACTAGTATTAACACTAGAATTACCAGAGCCTATGAAAAAACTCATAGATCCGTCCATCCTTAAATCACTTCTTAAATCCGTTCACACCTCTCCGCCAGCGTCTTTTGTCATCTAAATGTGCTGATAAAGACAAGCTGCAAGCAGCCAGCAATTCCATCCCCCCACTGACTTAGAACGTGCACAAACTTCTCTGAGCTCATGCCTTGATTGATTATCTGTGAGTGAAGTGGAGTTTTAGAGCGGAAATGATAGATCGTTATTTGGAACACACACATTTCATGTGTGCTCCGTTTCTACAGTAATCTGTCTAAACACATTGTTAAAGCAGAAACTTTTTCATATTTTAGTAATAAACGTTACAAAATGTAGGCATAAACTATAAAATATGTGAAGCCTGAAGTCCAAATATCAAATAAACACTTTCACAAAAGGTTCAAGAACAATACAACAGTCAAAACTTCAATATGTAAAGTCAGAGTTAGAATATATAAAGTCATTACCGAATATCTAAAGTCAGCGTCGGAATTTATAACCTAATTCCTGAATATATACAAGTCAGATTATACTGATGTTGATTGAAACGACTCAGGCACATCTTTAGTAAACTCAATGAGTTCCTACTACAACGTAATGAACTAAGTTAACAAAAACATCTTCAGAAAAATATTAAAAAAAAAACCCACTGTTGAGTTAATTCATTCAAAATGATGTATGTGCCTGGAATTTTGAACACTAAATTTATTTATTCTTTTTGTATGGACGTATTTTTGGATGAACCTCACAAGCCTGATCGACTCTGAGTGGCTTCTGTCGAAGTTTACCTTTCACTAGTACGCGTGAAATAACAAGCACGGAAATTTGATATATTTGGGAATATTTTTATATATTCCGACGCTGACTTTATATAATCAGGCTTTGACGTTATATATATCTATCTAATCGGGAATGATTTTATATAGAGAGACAGACAGGCAGAGAAGTCACTAGATATATAAATGAACAGGGAAGGCACATGTACTGAAAGAAAAAAAAGATCAACATGTGCGTTGATCCTGCTGCACTGAATAAGCTCACGTGCTCTAACACTCACTCCTCTGGACCCCCGATCTGACTCTAAGTAATAGCGCAAGTACAGACGCAAACCAAGTGTAATCAAGAGTCCCTGGTTCGATCCCCACTCACTCCTATATATGACGTTTTCAGTAGTAAGCTGCTCTTTTTGCAGATATTATGCAGTACACCCATATACTTTGTTTTCTGTGTGTACTCGCACTGTTACTTAGAGTCAAATCTTACATGTGCATTGTGCAGCTGGATCAATGCACATGTTGATCTTTTTTTTTCTTTCAGTACATGTGCCTTCCCTCTTTATTTATAGATCTACTGAGTTCTCTGCCTGTCTGTCTCTCTATTACTTATTGCTCTGTCTGTCTGTGTGTTATGGATCTTAAAAATAACAGTTATAAGGACACTTGTTCATATTAATTGCAGTCTCAATTGGTAAAAAATATTTTAAAAGGAGCATCCCACATGAAAATATAACGATCTAATTAACTGACAGTGCATACCAATTCATAAATTTTATGTCCGTTTGAGGTTAAAAAGAAAAAAAAAAAAAAACAACACTTTCTCCCCAACGAAGAACCGAACTCTGGTCTTTGAGACACAGCCAGCCTACTGCCCGCTGAGTCAGCAAATCTTACAGCTAAGCCACGGAAGCTGTTGTATCGTTCTTGAACCTTTTGTGAAAGTGTTTATTTGATGTTTGGACTTCATGCTTCACACATTCTATAGTTTATGCCTACATTTTCTAACATTTATTACTAAAATATGAAAAAGTTTCTGTTTTAACAATGTGTTTACACAGATTACTGTAGTAACAGAACACACATGAAATGCATCGATAGCTATCTATTATTTCCACTCTAAAACTCCACTTCACTCCCAGATAATCAATCAAGGCAATCAAGACACGAGTTGGGAGAAGTTAATGCACGTTCTAAGTCGGCGGGGGGATGGAATAGCCGGCTGCTTGCAGATTGTCTTTATCTGCACATTTATAGGACAAAGGACGCTGGCGGAGAGGTGTAATGGGATTAAAGGTTTGGCCAGATCTACGAGTTTTTTTGTAGGCTCTGGTAATTCTAGTGTTAACTGTATGTTTTGTTTTTTTTGCTAAACATTTCCAAACATTTTGTTCATTAGTATAGTGTCCACCAGGAATTATGCACCAGATGTTAATTCTCCACTTTCCCTGGCAGGCAGCATTCTTTAGTTTTCTGTGGGAATGGGCAGTAATTTATCTCAATTTCACTTTGAACACTGTGAAGCATGTTTTCCCATGTCAATCCAACCGTACAGAGAGTTGTGTACTTACCATGTTTTTTAGTGCAGAGGAAAAGTAAGACTTTGGGTGGTGGCCATTTGTAAGTTGCTGCTCCAGTACACTACAGCTTATAGGAGTTGCAAGAGTAAGAAGGCCACAGGGCCTCCATGTAGCATCAATGAGTATGCAGCATTATTAGTAAACTAGCAGAGTTGACTTTCTAATATTGATGGTCTGAACATGAAATTTTAGTTTATAAAAAATAACCACAAGAAGCAAGTAACAAAGTGTAAAAATATAACAATTTACCGATTTCATTGTTCAGTGTTGAAAATGACCCTGAAGTGTGAAAAACAACCTACGAAGAGACACCAGTCTCAAAGAGCATGCTACAAAAGGTGTCAGTGATCTTAAAATATGACAACGTGCTTTAGATAATGAAGAAGGTGTAGGGTCCTGCATGATTCAAAAATTTATCCATTTTTCAACCCGCTGAATCCGAACACAGGGTCACGGGGGTCTGCTGGAGCCAAATCCCAGCCAACAGAGGGCACAAGGCAGGAACCAATCCCGGACAGGGTGCCAACCACCGCAGGTGATTCAAAAATGATCCTTTCAAAAGCAAAAAGTAGCATTCCACATGAGAGTTATGTTTGGCTCAACAAGCTAAGCTTTTCAGTTTAAAGCCTGCTAGAAAGCTAAAGAGCTTTTAAATGTCAGCTGCAGATACTGTAAGGTACTACCCTATTTACATTAGGCAATGAGTGTTTTATGACTCAGAATTGATGAAAATACGGACAAAATGTTACATATACATTAAAATAACTATGAAGCACCCTTGTTCCTATTTGAGTCAGGTTTAAAAAAAAATGTATGACTGTATATATGTTTGGAATGAGTACTATTTTTACTCAGATCTGATTAGGTAAAACAATAGATGTATATCAAGATTCTAAATAAATGCACAGAGATCAAAATGTTTCATTAATTTTTGACAATAAGGCAAAAAATTCTTTCAAAGGAGAGAGAGAGAGAGAGAGAGAGAGAGAGAGAAAGGAGAGTAAAAGTAGTGTTCAATTAACAAATGTGGAGATCAAAAAGGGTAAAACCGACTTATAGTTATAGTAATACAAGTATTATCACATGCATAGAGTACAGTATAAAATCTTAGTATGTGACAACAAAAAGTCAAATCAAAAATTTTAAAAAGAAGTTGCTTGAGAAAGTAGTTTCTCAGATTTGTAGAAAGTGTCTTTATTTTGCAAGAATAAAGTGCATAAAATTAATTCATCCATCCATTCATTGTTCAACCCGCTATATCCTAACTACAGGGTCACGGGGGTCTGCTGGAGCCAATCCCAGCCAACACAGGGCGCAAGGCAGGAAACAAACCCCGGGCAGGGTGCCAGCCCACCACAGTGCATAAAATTCCTCCTCCTTAATTAAGATGGCTATCTAAACCATCACACACATGCACTTCACATAGGGAATGCCACCTAATACTGTACAGTATTAAAACAATCAGTTCTAAAATGGTAGCAAAACAGCCACCAATTAATAAATGAGAAAAAAAAAAGAAGAAGAAAATATCAGAATGCAAATTATATAAAGTGTGAACCTTTTCTAACTGGTGCAGTGAAACCCTGAAGTTGTGTGAAATTTTGTCTCATTTGATAATTCACACAGTGATACAGAAATGTGGCTAAAAGCTTTATGTAATACACGGTCTGCATGCAAGTGTAAATGGTTCCATCAGTCTCAGCATTTTAGTCCTGGGTGAAAACCCATCACATTGGCATAATGTACCTTTATTAATATAGCTAGGAGACATTCTGAAAATTTACCAATACCAACACTAAGAAGCTCTCAACAAACAGATTTTCCTCGTTATCTGTAGGACTAGTAAAAACTCTCTCCTGCTGTGTACTTTTGGAAACTTACCCCCTTAAAAAAATTTATATATAACACCCAGTTCCAGTTAAAATATTGAACTATGTGCTTCTACCACATTCAGCCCTCACATTCAAAGCAAAAGCAATCTGTTGTGCCTGAGACAACATAAATGCTTAAGCTGAATCCTTGTTATCTAAATAAGACACAGCGTCCATCCTTCGGTCATATATTTTTACTTTTTACAAACAGGAAACTTAATAAACTGAAGTCAAATGTAAACTGTGATGATGTTGTAACTAAATAGAGCATGACGAAATTGTTTCTAAACTTGAAAACACACAACCATGTTGTGAAATACAAAGAGTGTATGGCCAAAACAAAACAATAAACTGACAATTGCACTCACGGCCGAAATGATTTACAAAAGCAGCAGTCTTTAACACAAGCATCTATGAATAGTAATCAATATGTAAACTATACATGCAAATAAAATGACATTAATAACCCTGTTGCATACTTTGTTTTTAAAGTGTCAAGGGGTTTCAAACATTAAATTTTCTGGTTTTTTTTTTCATATTAAATAAGGAAACTTTAATTTGGCTTATTAAAAAAAATTATTCAAGACCGCATTTTTTTTCCACATTCCATTATTTCTAGCATATCACTGTTGAAAATTTATAAGATGCAATATATATTTTGTAGAAACACTCGGAGTGTTTAAAGAAAAGAAAAATTCAGTTTAAAAAATTTTGAACTTTGTAGCAAAAAACACTAATATGTACACATGTATGTAAGAATTTCACTGAACTAGATTTATATGGTATTACTGTCATGTGTGCAAACACAAATTTAGTTTGCATTTCATAAATAGTATATTAAATACTCAAAATTTTAAATGTGTACTGTGCATTATCTACATAAAATGTTAACGGCTGTCTGCCTGTCCTGCATTACTCCCAATGATTACTGGCGCTAGAACCTTGACCTTGATGTTAACTGTAAGCTTATGATCTGATATAGTCAGGAAATTCCAAAAATTTTACATAGTGGCAACCTTGGTAAAGTGATCCATGGTTGTGCGTTTATTACATCATAGTGATTACAAAACCAAGAGACATGGTAGAAAGAGAAAGAACTGCAGCAACATCTGCTGAACATCAAGCAAATTGGGCTCATAGGCAGAATACATGCTGTGGGAACACCCCAAAAACAGAAATGCACAGCTACAATTGAGAAGATCGTCGAATACTCAGAACATCTGACCATATGAAACAACTGCATTTGCATCCTTACATCCATATTTGTTTGAAAACTATTATTTGGCAAAATTACATTCGGGAAAATACATTAGAATTTCTAGAGGAACTGAAAGAAGTAATTATTTAGAAAACATGTGTCAACATCTCCTTATTTTTAACTTGGTTTTTATTTGCATATTATTTTAGGACTGTTGCTTTATGTGTTTCAGTAGTACAGCAATAAAATGTTTCATAAATGCTTAATAAACATTATTGCTTGTAGTTCCACAAACTATGACACCAACAGGAAGTGTGTGCAACTTTAAAAGTTTGTATATTTTAAACAATCTTTCAGCCTATTATGATATATATATATATATATATATATATATATATATATATATATATATATATATATATATATATATAGTTTTAGAAATATACTGTAAGTGTTGTAACAACCAAATCAGATTAAACAAAATGGCACTTTTGAACAAGGGTTCTTATTAAAATTATTGTTATTGATTCAAATGTGGCATAATTGGGTAGATGATACTAACTAGTGATGGGAACTCCGGTTCTTTTGGATTGGCTCCCTTTAAAGAGCCGACTCTTATGGCTCCCAAATGGCTCTTCGTTTAGTATCACTTGGATGCTTATATTTTAGCCTAATTAAGCAATTATGAATGGTTTGTGTATAAGCAATTTCTTATTCATTGTTTTCAGACATTACGTATTTTTATGCATTTTTTGCATTACCAGAAATACACCGTTACTATTATTTAACATTTAAATAAAAGCTTTAAATGAACAACTTAACACAAAACCTCAGCAAACATATAAAGGCCAATCTCAACAACAACACAACACTATGACTCTTTGAATAAAAGTTTTTAGACCAAGAACATACATGGGGTTTAAGGCCTGTACAAAAGTTGTAAATCCAATGTCCTCCACAATGGAAAATGGTTGAAAGTCGCTAGCTATCATTTTAGCCAGCTCCTCATCGGCACTTATTTGTTTGTCTGGCGTCATTTATTTTGGAATAAATGTGCTTATTTTGGTTTGAACTGAAGACCGTGTTATACCTGCAGTTTTCGGTAAGACAGTGGATGCTGCAGCAGAAGTACTCGTCTCTTTTCCAGGGTCAGTGGATGGCAGGAGAGAGGGCACACTCTCCTCCAGTTGCAAGGATGGGTGGGTGGATCTTATAGCCTATGTCTGTGCAGGTTTGTTGTTGACCCTGCTCTAACGGATATTTTCATATTACAAATTCTGCACTTAGCTTTGCAGTCTCCAATATCACTTAAATGCAGCCAGATACTGCTTCTTTTTCGGCTTTCACTCATTTCTTTACTCTTCTTTTTTTTCTTCACGATGCGCTTGCATTTAAATCTGGCTCCTCGTCTGTCGCATCGACAGGTACACAGAGCGACAGTGTCACTCTGTGTACCTGGCCTGTACCAACACTCGCTGTCTTCGGAGCATCTGCCCCCCTTCCTTCTTTCACATAGTGGTACGATCCTAGTCCGATGTGTCGTTTGTGAACGAGCCGGCATTATGAGCAAATGTTCTGTGTGCCCATATAAATAAAGTCCCGTCCCTGCCGAATGGATTTTCAGCAGAGCTGAGCAGGAGCGGCTGAAGCTTCGGCTCTGCTCGACTGGCATCGGCTCCTCTCGTTCGCTTCAAAGCATCGGTTCTTAGAGCCGGCTCGTTCGCGAACAACACATCACTAATACTAACAAAATGTTATGAACAAGTGGCTGGACAGCAAGAGGCTGGTATAGACAAGAGTATCATCGGGGTGGGGCACAGTGTTTTAAGAGAAATGAAAAAGAGAGGTGGAGAGAATTTCACACAATACTGTGTGAATGCAGTGCTTTCTAGGGTAATGAACCAAGTATAGGTATATGGTTCCCTAAAAAGACAACAGAAATAGGCACAAGTCCAGAACAGTGTAAGACTCACACTGGTGAGAAACACAGTATTAAGTAGAAGTAACAAGTAGTAGGGCTGCTTCCTGTTATTTCTTCCAGTGTAACAGAGATGTGTCACATTTATCTAACAATGTTTTACAATTAATTTCTTCAGCTCATTTAGGCCTTTTTGCTATCGCTATAGGAGCTAGTCTGTTTTAGGCAGACACTCGTGTGCCCCCTTGGCCAGAGATAAATGGAGCAGCAGAAGGCTTTTATTTTTAGCTCCTAACATTTTCCGTTTAGTGATAGTATCTGATTTGGCCTGTAGTATCACATACTTTTTTCTTTGTGTGTGTCCTTGGAAAAGTAGATGCACATTAACATTTCTTATGATTGAAATGGAAATCATAGTGTTTAATTATTTTTAAATTTTATTTTGGCTGTTTTTTTCTCAAAATGCACACTAGGTTGTTATGCTTTAAAACCAATATGGTCTGCATTCAAAATGGTGTAACAAGCATGTCCTGCATGAGCTGTGGCAACTGAAACAAATTCTGTGTAGCTCTAGTGCAGAATGAAAGAATAAAACAAACCTGTTTAACACTATTTCAGACTATCTTGTTATTATTCAGTACAAGGCAGAAAACAACTATGAAGAGGGTGGCAGCCCAAAACAGAGCCCATTCACACTTGGACAATTTAGAACTGCCAACTAAAATGACATAATAAGCATGTCATTGGTATATGGGAGGATACACAGAGAATCTAGGAAACCACGCAAACTCAACAAAGTGACTGAGTGATAGATTTAAACCCATGACTTTGGATTCATTAGGAAGCAGTGTGAACCACTTAGATACTAAATATTAAACTTTTTTATCCTGGGTGTCTGGGAGATGAAAACGCACCAATAGTGTTCTTCTTTAATTAATACAGAAGCTTGCATGCCATAATGGCCACAATACTTTATATTCAGTACCAACTTTCATTTACGAGTTCATCTTTTGCACAGTGCAGTTTGCTTCTATTTACGTAGTATTAGCTTGAATGGAACTAATTCTTTTGTATTTGAATGAAAATCCAGGCATTTTATAAACATTTTTAAAGAGAGTCATTTTCAAGCAAGTATTTCTTTTCATATTTGATTTTGTACTTCAGAACTACCATAAGCATAACACACGTTTGGTTTTGTTTGATTTTAGTGAAACCTACTGAGTGCTCACTGTATTCTAAAAATTTGGATTATATGACCTCAGCAATCTTTTTGCAAGGCCATCTATATGTTGTTTTCATTACTGCTGAGATTTTAAAATCCACACTGAAGCTATCTTACGCCTAATTAGCAGCCGAGACTAGATTTACATGAAATTAATGGAAAAATACATAAAACAAACTTCTACACTACCCTGGTTAGGTCACCATAGGTTGCAACTCAAACCCAACCCCATAAACTGGAATGTTTCTCTTTTAAACTTTGTGAATTCTATGTGGATGATTACAAAGCACAGATCTCTGCATCCTTTATACTTATTGTATGTGTAGAGGGTGAAGGAACTGGACTGAAAAGCACTAGGCTACTGCTGCAGTTCATACTGATAGACTCACTCAACCTGCCAGTGATCACACTGAAGGTATATGGAAATTAAAACAGTATGTGATTCAAATTAATTTATTTCTACATTGCTTTGTTTTACTGAATACAGGCTCAGGTATCCTGCACTTCTATGTAAATACATTATTATGCATTAACAGTAAAGTACTAAACCTTATAGCAATTGCATTCCTTAATGCACATGTCAAATGCAAGCAAATAAACTAAATGATCCCATGGGTAGGAGTGAGAGATTAAAACAGCACACTTAGAATTTAAAGTCCAGTGCCGAAGTCACTAGACCACAATTCCTGCTTTATAAGTATTTTAAGTAGTTTGCTCCTCTGTATACAGTAAAATCTATAAATATTTGCTACAAATTAAAACAAGCCCTATCTCTGATGCAACATGATTAATGTTAAAAGATTAAACAGCAGCACAAGGGGAAAGTCCAGTTTTATGTAATGACTGGCCCCGGTGTGAAGAGATGGTTGGAATAATGCTACTTGGCCTGATGTGGAAGGCCAGAGTAAATTTGGGAATAAGGGAATTACCTGATCCCAGCTTTACTCATACATTCTCTCTGAATGCTCTCATTTGCTGTCGAATCAATTAGCTCAGTGCCCCCCAAGGCTATAGCACTGGACTATAAATCACAAGTGTTACATTGACTGCAAGACTAATTTAGATTAACTTGACAAGTAGGTACTCAACTCTTAGAGTCAAAAACAGAAACAATTTTACCACACACTAGCAATCTGTAAGCCACTTTTTGTGCAAATGAAAGGTAAGTAAATCAATAATTATGTAATGTGGATTAGTCTTGCAGCTATACAAGGTTTCTGGATGTATAATATGGAGTTCTTCATTGTTATAATACCCACTACATAATACGCATTAGACAACTTGAAAAGTTGCAGCACTCCACACATACCTTTTTGTTTCCTTCCTCCAGATACAGTTAAGAAAAGCCTCCCAAATATGGGGCAAAGATGTTATTTCCTGGTCTGATAGCTGAATGTTGTTTAAAAAGGCATATACAACCAAAGCAGTTTTAGCTAGGTGGAAAAGTTTGTATAGAAGAATGGAAATTGGGATATGAGCCAGGAAATATTGCAAGGTTAAAAGCAAAGGAATTGTCAGTAGAAGTGTTAAAACCAGCAAGTAAGAAGAGAAACAGATTGTTCAAATTATTAACAGGAGGCAAAGGTTGTGACTGTAAAAAGTTTCTAACTACTTAATAATTCTTTCTCCACAATATTAATTCAAGAATGAAGATTCATATGAAAGGTTTCAATCGAAAACTCAGATATCCATTTTACTGAAGCAAAATAGCAAAGACTATAAAAAATTAGGAAAAATTAATTATCAATGATGTAATAAATTCAGTAATAAAATAAAATAAGGAATAAGATCAAATAGTCAAAAATCATGATCTTCACTTTTTAGGTTCTAGAATAACTCAACTAAAGTAAATACTCATAAAGTGTCAACTGAAATAGAATTTTCTTTTTATAATGAATGAGGGTCAGAACAACCTCACAAATTTACAAATATAAAGTGTGTGGCAAGCAGCTGGGGGTGGCACCCAGCCAGGATGCCCGAAAGGACCGGAGGGGGGCTTACGCCTCCTCTAGACCATGAGGGGGCAACCGTCCTGGTGGCTTTGGGGACCACGGGAACAGAGCTTAGAAGCTCAACACTATTGGGGCCTGTGGTAACTGCCAGGGGGTGACCGGATGCCTGAGGAGCCCTGGCCCTCAGCACTTCCGCCACACCCAGATGTGCTGGGGAGAAGAAGAGTGGAGTGTTTCCGGGTGTACAGCTGGCACTTCCACCACACCTGGGAGGGCAGGTGGAAGGTTATCGGGATGCACTTAGTGCTCGTCCGGGTGAGGATAAAAGGGGCCAATTACCTCCATTCGAAGGCTAGAGTCAGGTGGAAGTGGACAGAGTCTTGGAGGAGAGGACAGGAAGTGGACCTGAAGAAGAGGCCTAGACTTTGGGGTGATTGGTGATGCGCACTGGGTTGTGTGTGTCACTGATTTGTAAATAGTTGTAAATAAACGTGTGTGGTGCTTTAAAATCATGTATACCTGTCTGTGTCCGGGCTGTTTCCCACAAGTGTTATCTAGGCCTGTGCTGGTACATGGTTAACAAGCTCATTATGGCGACACTTTCTCCGACTCACAGCCGATTTATGGAAGAAAAAAAAAAAAGAAATCAACCAACATACCGAAGGAAAAAAAAAAAACAATCAACCAAAATACCCTACCTTGACAAAATGTAAATCAGGTAGTAGCTACTGAAATTTTGGAAACACTTTAGGTTAGGAACTGCAAAAATACATCTATTATTCATTTATTGTTACGTAACAAGATTTTAACAAAGGCTTCTTTTGGTGTTTAGTTAAGTGGATATTTGACATGCTGGTAAAACTGCTCATGAATATGAAGGTTTCTTACACCACATATTGAAGTTTGCAATATCAAGAGAAATATGTCTCACTTAAGACACATTTGACTGTTCCAAAGTGAAGTTGTTTTAATGGGCCACATTGTGCCTCATTGTGATGCTTCATTAAAACAAAAAAATACTTTGGCCAATATCTTGTTACATAAAAATAAATGAGTAATAGATGCATTTTTGCAATACCTAAACCAAAGTGTTATCAAATTTTTACTTTGAAAATGAGCTGGGATAAGAATACATAAAAACTACATAATCTACAGGTGTCACCAATGCTGCCTAAATGGACCAAAATTTCAAAAAATTGATTTAAGTGAATAATGATCTTCCCAATGTTGACTTGACAGTTTCTGCCTTTAGACACAATTACAGTGCCAATCAATGATCTTCCTAATCTGCTTATCCAGGGGAAGGTCGGAGAGCAACTGGAGCTCACCCCAGCAACCACTGAACACAAGGCAGGAATAACATATGGACTCCCACACACCGTCCAATTTAGCAATACCAATTCACTTACTTATACAGTACATGTGTTTGGAGTGTGGGAGGATACAGGGACACTCAAAGGAAACCCATGGAGACAAGCCAAGAACATGCAAACGCAATTTGAACCTCAGCCTCTTTACTTTGAGGCAACACTACCACTGCACCAACGTGCTGCATGTCAATTCCAGTGAGATGGGGATAAAAATACTCTGTTGCATCGTATTAAGTAAGAATAATAAAAAGGAATGACATTGAAGATGGATATTATTTTGAAGCCAAACATAACTTCTGAATTTTGGACTCATTTTGGTTTGGTTTGAAAAAAAACTTTGAAAAAGAGAGAGCCTGAAAACTTGAGGTTATTTGCCATCATTGCTTCAAAAAGGCATACAGTCATTAAATCTCATTATTGTGAGATGTACTGAACTATCAAGAAATTAATATTTAAGATTATTCACCTTATTTTAAGATATCATGTCAAATATATTTTGATTACTCTATTGGAAGATTTTTTTGCTAAATAAAAACAAATTTTATTTAGCAAAACAAATCTGCCAATGGGGTAAGCAAACTTTACTTTGCAAGGTTTTTTTAAATAAGATAAATAAACCTACATATACATTTCTTGATAAAAAAACAAAAAATCTTACAATAAGGAAAACCAGATTTAATGGATTGACAAAAACATTTCATTCGCTTAGACTTCATTTTTTGCATAAAACCTAAAATCTACTCTACTTCATCAGCAGGCTCAACATTTCCATCCATATATCTTAGACTTTTTTAAATGTCTGACTATACTTTTGTCATGTTTGATATTAAAAGCAGTTACAACTTGTAACTTTTTATTTGTTTATTTATTTGTTATTCATATCCTACCGTTTGCAGTAAAGTGTTTGTTGGTGTGCAAATAAAAAAAAAATGGATGAAACAGTACCTTAATATATACCACCAAAAAAAATCAAGAGACAACACCATCATAACATTTTACCATGCATTTTTCATGTTAGTTTTTGAAATACAATGAACAGCAAAAATTTGATGGGGGTTAAAGGGTCAATGTTAAAACAGAAACTTATCTGACACAATCACTAGCATAATGGCATATCCTGTGAAAACATAAAACATTATTTTTCTTCCAGAAATAATTCATAATTGTTGTTTCAGTATGATGGTAAAGCATTGTGTGCAGGCGTTTACTGTGAATGGCACTGTATAAAACAAAAACTGATTGATTGATAATAACAAAAACAATTACCAGTCTGTAGAAGCAAAAGAAAATGTTTTAACAATATTTGCATATTTGTAATATAAACCAAGTGTGGCTAAGATTAAAGTTGGATGTTTTGTTTCCTTAACAATTTAATGAAGTGAAAATTAAATGTATCCCAGTAGTACAGTGGTTAGTCCTGCTGCCCCAAAGTCACTGGTCACTGTTCATGTGAAGCTTGTATTTTCTGTGAAGCTTTTCCAACCAGATACTCAAATTTCCCAATGCACCTCTCTCAGTGAGCTCATTATGAGTGAGAGTGCGCAGGTGTGTGTGTGTGTGAGACTGGCTTCTCCCCATCCAGTGTTGGTTAGTGCCTGTCTTGGACAGGCTCTGGTTCCTCATGAACATGGATGAGTGGATTAGAGAAAGACTGGATGTAAATAAATGTATATCAGCCACTGTTCCATTTTCTGATGCCGTTTTTTCATGGACAGCCACATTTGTTTTGTAGCAACCTAACTGGATAAAAAGTCACCCCTTGGGTTGTGTTAAGTAAAAAGTCCTTCCAAGAAGCCCATGCTAATATTGGTGTAGCATGTAAACTCCACTTAACACCAGAATTACCAGAGCCTATGAAAAAACTCGTAGATCTGTCCCACCTTAAAACGCTTCGCACCTCTCCGTCAGCGTCTCTTGTCCTTTAAATGTGTTGATAAGCAGCAAACACCCTGCTATCACATCCCCCCACCCCGCACAGTGTTTTCAGCTCAAGTCTGTTTACCTGCATGTCAGTTGCTTAGAGTTGTATAGAGTGAGAAGTCAAGCAAAATGACACCTTTTATAAATACTATATCGTTATTTGGAACACTTGCTTTTCATGTGTTTTCCATGTCTACAACGATCTATGCACAGTAAACACATCGTTAAAACAGAAACGTTTTTCATGTTTTAGTACTAATTGACAAAATGTAGACATGAAGTGTATAATGTGTGAAGCCTGAATTTCAAATATCAAAGAAACACTTTCACAAACAGTACAAATATAACAGAACAAATGCACTTCCATTCAAAAATATAACTGCAGAAAAAGAACCCGCGTTAGGGTGCGACATTGACACGCATTTGATACGACTGCTTCGGTGGTGCAACAGTATCATCTGTTGACTGGAAATCAAAGCTTCACGGGTTCGATCTCGGATGAGCCCATTTTGAGAAGTGAGCTGCTCGTATTCTTACTATTTTAGAATAAAAACATACATTTGATTCCAGACTGTAACAGCTGGTGTAATTTATGATATTTGTAAAGGTTAGCATCGTTATTTTTGATTCAGTTTTATTCTCTCAGTCGCGTTCACGATTTCAACTACCCCCCACCCCACCCCCGCATTTGACACTGCTGTTTTCACATAGACGCACTATAACAAAGGTAATCCCAAATCTGTAGGAAGTAAATACATTCGATCTGGCTTTTATGTAAGTAACATATAAATGTTAATTTTTTGGGCACATGCACGTCCTTGTAAGAGCCAGATCGAATGTTAATTACCCATTTACCTTTATTTCTTTACTTACTTCCTACAGTCACAAGTAGAGTACAGTGGTTCCGATATACATATACAAAGTACAGCGATGGCAAAAGTGCATTTTTGATTTGATGTAGAACCGTCGTCATGATTTGAGTTTACCCCTGTTATAGCGCGTCTATGTGAAAACAGCAGTGTCAAATGCGCTTGGGGTGGTTTGTTGAGATTGTGAACGCGACTGAGAGAATAAAACTGAATCATAGTATCATAGTATCATAAATTACACCAGCTATTACAGACTGGAATCAAATGTATGTTTTTACTCTAAAATAGTAAGAATACGAGCAGCTCACTTCTCAAAACGAACTCGTCCGGGATCGAGCCCGTGAAGCTTTGATTACCAGTTATATTTTTGGAAGCGCATTTGTTCTGTTATATTTGTAACCTTTTGTGAAAATGTTTCTTTGATATTTGGAGTTCAGGCTTCACACATTATACACTTCATGTCTACATTTTGTCAATTATTACTAAAACATGAAAAACTTTCTGTTTTAACGATGTTTTTACATAGATCGTTGTAGACACGGAACACACATGAAATGCAAGTGTTCCAAATAACGATATAGTATTTATAAAAGGTGTCATTTTGCTTGACTTCTCACTCTATACAACTCTAAGCAACTGACACACAGGTAAACAGACTTGAGCTGAGAAAACTGTGCTTTGTGATAGCAGGCTGCTTGCTGTTTGCTGTTTATCAACACATTTAAAGGACAAAATACGCTAACGGAGAGGTGCGAAGCGTTTTAAGGTGGGACGGATCTACGAGTTTTTTCGTAGGCTCTGGTAATTCTAGTGTTAAAAGGCACCCAAACTTGCAATCAATCTGGACTGCAAACCCAGCAACCCAGCCACTGTTTTTATCTACAGTAAGTTAATGTTATCATACCTGGAAGCCATTGAGCGCTACGAACAATCGTAAAATGTCATTTGTGCCTTCAAAAATGCGGAAGATTCTTAAATCTCTCATCACTCTTTCCACACCAGCATCCTAAAATCAAAATAAGAAACACAAGAAAACTAATAACAAGCACATCAGATTGACTCTTTCAACTACAAAATACAGTAAAACAGTAACATGCAGTTAAAAGGTGTTATTTTGGTCAAATAACAATTCTAAATAATGATTTTTCTAAGCTTGAAAACAAAGTCTAAATATTGGTGAACAATATATTTTTCTGTCTGTCACAGATTTCATTTTTTATGATTTTAGAAAGAAGATAAAATAATGAATTAACACAGCCCTAGTGATTTCAGTATTACTGGCTTTTTTAGCTCTTGTAGAATGATGAAGTTTACTTTGAACAAAATCACTGAAGAAATAAAAGTAAATCAATGAAATGATACTATATGACTTAATTTTTCTTTATCTCTTAGCCTTTATCGGTAGTTCAAAATGCACACATAGTTGCTGTTGTTACTTCTTATATTTGAAGAGGCTGAAGTTACATCAAACCATGTTTTCAAATGTGGGTGTATTAACCTGAAGTTATGTGACCAGTCCAACCTCATATGAGCAGAAAAGTCAACAGTTCATGTAATAAATATGTTTTTGGTTTTAAAACCATCCACATCTATAAAGAAAACTTTTCAGTAAAGGGATGAATAGGTATTTTCTGAGTTCAAGTTTATATCTAAATATAAGAAATAAGAATAAGTATGGACTCAGCCATACAACATGATGATAATACATGGTACACAATACAATAATACTGCAAGATGTTTGGCAATATAGTACGTATTACAGTTTAATTCTGCAACATATTGGAAATTTGCCCATTTTTATTTTACTTACTTTAAAGTTGAAATCACATTACTATAGGCAAAAATGAACAGGTGTAACAGGTAGACATAGAGAAAGCACTATTTTTTATTATTATTAGAATACATCATCTGATGCTCTCAGACACATCATCAGTGAAGGTCCTAAAGTTACCATATGCATCAAGTCTTTCAACATCAGACATGCTCATCCAGGTGACCAAATTATAGCAGATCAAACTACCATTTTGTTTAAGTGGCAAAAATTTCAGTCCTGCAAGGACATTGTCTCTTCATTTAGAACCATCTCAATGCTTTCTCTGCTCCTTTTCATTCCATTAATCAGTGAGCTGAGGGCTTTGTAGAGGGAATAGACCATAAAAACCATACAAGAAACCTCATTTGGCATACATTTTGCTTTCAAGGCCTGCATTTAACAGTTATACCTGGTCTTTTATATCTAACTAGCAACTTGGCGCGCGCTACGTTGCGCGTTGGATGACCACAGTTGAAGGACTCCCTGTTTAAACGCGGCTGCCAGTTGTGAACTGGGTCCTTTATCGCAACACATTTGATTTTTTGGCTATTACGGTTGTTTTGCAATCGTAAGGACCTCTCGTCGGGTGTCTCATTGGCACGCTTTTGCCTCTTTCTTTCGCGATCACAGCGTAATCTGTCTTCTCTCTCTCTGTAGGGGTTTCAGTTGCCTTTCATTGTGCGGCAGAGACGCGTCGATGAGCTAATCTGTGTGAATGCTGAGTGTTCGTTTCTTGGGAGCGACTGTCACGCCTTTGCCTCTTTGCTTCGTGATCACGCTCTCTCGTAGCAGCAGTTTTAGTTGTGTTTCATTTCGGCATTGTTCCGTAAGGTCTCCTCCGTACAAGTGCACATGGGTAACTGAAGACGGAAAGGCATAGTGGGCATAGTGAAACACACGAATTGGTGACCAGGGGAACCATCCAACTCAGAAGCAGGGCTCGAAATACTCAAGTGCACATGTTATTTATAATTTAATTTTTTTTTTGTTATGAACTTCCCCAAAAGAGTTGATCCGTGTAAATAGTTAATAGTATATCAACAACTGTTGTAGTACGGGCGTTAATTAGCATCACACCTCATAACCTGCATACACCACGTGTTTGGCTGTAACGCCAGAAGTGCGGTGGACGCTGTAAGGGTAGGTTGTGGTTTCTGTTTCTTTCGTGATTTTTTTATTTCATTTAATTTCTTATTTAATAGGCAGAGGGGAGAAGACGTTAATGTGACGCTCTGTCTATTTCTTCACTTTTCTTTTGAAAAGATTTTCGGAAACAGGAAAAATAAAAGCAAAGGGGAAAGAACGGAGGGGGATAAGCAGGAATTCTGAGAGGGGACGGACTGGAGCTTTTCTACCGGATGGCTAAACAGCCAAAAGGAACGCGGTCCCAGACACGGACACCGCGCTGGTCTTTTATTATATAGATTGGCTCTTTCTGGTCAATCCTATAAAAAGGCACTGTCACTTCCAAATGAATGATATTTTTTGTTGACTCAGAGATGACAAGCATATCTAGCTGTGGGAACTGTTTTTGAATGTTGGCCAAAAATTCCTGTTTTACAGTTCCAACCTTCGTACACAGCTAACATCCTGGGGACTCTACTTTTCCCTTAACTTTGTAGACTTGATAGACTCGGTAAGATCTTATACACAGACTAGGTAAGGAACTTGTTACGTTATGGTTTTGCCTTCCAGAGATCAGCCCTTTCAATTTTCCTCCTCACTGCCCTCTCCCACCTTTTCCAGGCTCCTTTTGGCTTCATTCCAACCACCTTTGAGGAACTCTATTCCTCCACACTCACCCTCAACCCCTCATGAAAAAGCTGCTTTTTCTTCCCTCTGGCAGTGTTGAACCCGAGCATAAAAAAGTTGCCCAGAGTAGCCCTTCCATGAGTCACTCCTCCACTCTCCATTTTCTCCAATTCTTGACTATTATCCTTTCCTGGGCCTACTTTGAGTCACATGAGTCTTTATAAAGCAGCACCTCTCTTGCTCTGCTCACCTTGAACTCCTTCTGTGACGTAAGGAGCAGTTTCACCTTGGTGGCATTACCATATAATATATATAGTATCCGACTTAAATCTTGGAGAAATGGACCTCAAATGTCTTGGCAGCATCCATCGTAAGTCTGGAATTATGCATTATACAAATACACTCATCAGTGGATGATCTAATCTTCTTACTACATGATTGGAGTGAGTATTTTTATATATATGTCACACACGTGTGTTTAGGGGACAATTAAAGGAAATGAGTAAATGTAATTCCACAGTGGACCAGGGGGTGGAGAAGGGTACTAATTCTCTCTCTCAATTCTTTGCAGATCATTCTCGGGAAATCTCGCCCGGTTCCGGGGCAACCAACGACGTCACTTCCGTTTCCGGTCCTGATTACATCAAATCCTCTGCGAGCATTTAAAAGCCGCCATCTTAAGACAATGATCAGTTCTGTTTTGGACCCAGTCGTGTGAACATGGTTGTTCTCTTTAACCAATTTTGCAGCCGGGAAACATTATATGGGTGGCTGCCCCAAACCTTCCCAATGTCTCTGGGTCATTCTTATTACAATATATATTATTGCTAATTGAGTCTGTGTCTTCTGGAGTCTATGACAGGTACACAACTAAAAGAATTAAGCACTACACGGCAACCTAACCTAACTTCGCTTCCACCTGGAGCCAAGATGATCATAAAACAAAACAGACAAGCAATGACATCTTCCAGACTATAATATCTTTCAAGCCCTGCTTCCCAAACTACTTCTTCCAGTCCCCATGGAGGATGGATGGATAGTAAAAACTGTCCAGGGGAGTCCACATAAAAGAAAGTGATACGAGTGATCAGTAAAATAGAGAAAAAGGATAGAAAAATAAAATCGTACACAGAGCTGCTGGAAAGGCTGCCACTCGCGGCGGCGCCCAAGTCTTGACGGTAATAGACGGTAAGCCAAAGAGAAGTACCACATTTCAAATGTTTATTCTACAAAAACGCTACAAGATAAAATAAATTTCATTACAACACAAGAAAGGGTAAACAAAATAGATTTTTAAAAAAAAGAAAAAAAAGAAGTTTAAAAAATAATGTCTTCAAGGTGGTGGCCATCATTAGTGATACATTTTCAAGACGATTTCTGAATGCTCACATGACTCGTTTGACCATTTTAAGAGGAATAGCACTGTTTTTGTGGTGAATAGGGTCCTTGAGGGCTTCAAGGTTTGGAGGTCGGTGTGTATATACCTTTGATTTGACAGCCCCACAAGAAGAAATCGTGCGGAGCAAGATTAGGTGAACATGAAGGCCACCCGGCATCACTGTGCAGGAAGATCAACTTCCCTGGAAACATCCGCTGCAAAACTTGCGTATGAACTGTTGATCCATACTGTTGAAAGCACGCATCCAACACATCCATTTCTTCCAGTTGGGGCTGCAAAAAGTTCTCTAGCATTTTAATGTTATATTCTGAAGTGACAGTGACCATTGCTCCCCCTTCCTCAAAAAAGTAAGGGATCTGCAAATTCTGCAACGGCGTACCAAACTATAACAAGCACACTGTGCAGAGATCTCATTTAAAGTTCACATGGGTTGGAATCAGCCCAATAGCGAATGTTTTGCTTATTTATGCAACCATTCAAATGGAACTGTGCCTTAATCTTATATTAAGGTCCTCAAGCAAATTCCTCTTCAAAGACTTGTTGGAAATGCCTAAGGCAGAAGCATGTTTGCTTGCTGAACGTCAAGGAGACTGCAAAGTTGATGCCCTTACAGCTGGGATGTTTTCAGGCGTTCGTACAGTCCTCCAGGATGGCCTAGAGATTTTCTGTTCAATGTTGTACCCATCTGTCTAAATTTAGCCACTCACTGAAGAATTGTTTTCTGGTTTGGCACGTCACCATTATGAGGAATGCTGTTATGGTGTATAAAATCTGTACATATTGGTTTCCATTATATTTTGTTCAAGACAAGACAACAGATGAACTAAGACAAATTAAAGCTGGTTTTCTTCCCTTACACCTTACTTTTATAACACTTGTTCATAGCTTCGTGCTAATTTGGTTTTATAGCCTGGGAAAGGATGCTGAGCTGATACCTCAGACTATTGATTACTTTATGGATGGACATCTGGAACAACAATTTGCTTTATAGCCTGGGACAGGAAGAACTACTGATACCTCAGAGCACATTAAAGGTTTTGTTGTGTGGGAAAACGGACATTGAATTAATTCATCAATCATTTGGACAGCCAGCCAATCAGGTGCATGTGTTGTGAAACCAAGGCTTGACATTTCATAATAAATTTGCCTTGGTTTGGAAAGCAAGAAGAGAGAAGCAAAGGGAGAAGGAGAGAGAAGCAAAGGGAGAAAAAGAGAGAAGAAGAGAAGAAGAAGAGGAACGGACGAAGACAGCCCTGGTAGTCAGAAAGGCATCATGAACATCGATTGCTAAATCAAACGCCTCCCTGGGACATTCATCCTTGTCATCTGTAACTTTTTCGTAAGCTTTTTCTAAAGACTATATATTCAGACTTTCCTATCACTACCTATTTTCTAGTATTCTTTGTTCTTGTGGTATTATTATTATTCTTGTAATAAATACCCTGCTGCTTTTAACTTTCAATGCTTTGTCTTAATGTCTAGAGTGATTGAAGTAATAAGTTAGATTTCTTTGAGCACCTGGTGACAGCCGGATTTTTGCCATTATTTCTGTGCTGCGAGGTTTATATGGCTGAGAGTGAGAGCGCTATACTCAACAGAAGGAACAAATACGAGAAAGAAGGTATTCTTGGCTGATGAATGGCCTATAGTCAAGAGTGCTGAGTCTTTGTATGTTTAAATGTATTCTTGTAGACCAAAAGTAATATTTAGGTCTGAGATATCACTAAAACATCGTATTGTTGTTTGTGCCGAAAATAAGTAAGTCTCTTGAAGTGCTGAATGACAGGCTGTTATTCCTATAGCACTTGTGTGGTTTAAAGTGCTAAGGGTTAATCAGCGTGTGTGTGTCATTCATGGAGCACTGTTGTGGTTAGGGTCTGTGTGTGTGTTTATCTGTGTGTGTGTGTGTGTTCATCTTAAAGTGCAACATTAGACCAACCCGATAACGAACTTGATGAGAACCCTTACCCTTGAGGAAACAGGTAAAAGGGCAAGTGGAAGGAAATACCACGATAATAAATGCTGAAGTGCTTTCGGAAGGCGCATTGTGTAGTGATGATGGATTTATTGTTTTTGAATAACGCTTCAACAGCGAAAGCACAGTACGCACTAGACCAAGGCATGTGGCTGACTGAAAACTACAAGGGATTGCCTATCAAAGGAACCCACCCCAACCCACTCAGCTACCTCTACCTCACACAAAGACCAGGAGAAATGTGGTACTTCATTTTGGCTCACCCCGTATGACATTTCCATCCACCAACAGTTTTCCTGAAAAGCTTAGAAGAAGACATGATATGTACATGACCCTGTGCAATCTCATCACCAGACTTTCAAACCTCTGCAAGATCACCATTAAATCCCTACATTTTACTGATATCTTGTGCGTGTTTCATAGTCTTCAAAGAGAACACCACACATTTTTTAGGCTGGGATTACCAGAATAAAAAAAAAAACTGGCAGACCCCAAGACCTTTCTCCAGTAATTAAGAATACAATCCCCAGTGTCTTACCTTCATAAATCCCATTCCTCCCATGATCTGAATGCATTCATCAGTTACAGTCCATGCTGCTTCCTATAATATGAAAACAACACATTGTTAAGGAAATAGGGAGTAATTGGTGAGGGTGCTCAAGTCCTTAAGGAGCTTCAATCCCTCATCATTTCCTTCTCTTTCTTAAGAGAAACAACTTTTGCTGATTTTGCATGAACTAGATGTATGATACTTCTTGACCACATAGCATAATTGCATATATACTTCTCACTCACACTAGATTGATTCAGTGGTGATTAACAAACCTAACATACATCTTTGGAACAGGTAAGAAAATTCAGTATGACATAGGAGTAAGATAGACACTGACTGGTATGTGATTAGAACTCAGATCCCTAGATCTGAAAGAGAGCAGCACTAATCCAACATAATATAACGTGTATGCTCACCACTCATTTCTGTAGGAGGAGGATAAAATAACAAAAAGGTATTCAGTCCAATCCCTATTCACCAAACTATTTTAAAAAACTGTCAATTCAAGTTTTGAAACTCAGCAAAGTACTCCTAAATTATACAGTTTTGCTTGTACTTAGATAATCCAATAATCGGCCCTAAGGTACAAATCGCAATATGGTCCTCCAGATTGCTCTGTGCCAGGCAGAGAACATTCAACATGGATGACAAGATGTGTTGAGTTATCGGCAGCATACTTTGGTTGGGTAGAATTTTAGCTGCTCCCAGAAGTGGATTGAGGCCTCCCCAAGAATGTCAAACCACCTTTTTTCTGTCTATTTTCTGTGAATGTGACTTAGGAGAGAAGCATTATATTCCCTTGTAAAAAGCATAACCTATTCAAATAAAACAATAAATTCATCAATCACTGTTTAAAAAACAACAAAGCAGTGGCTGGTTTTAGCTTTCAGTTAATGGAGATTATGATGTGCTAGCAGCTGGAGATCCCCATCTAGGGGACACGACTTGTAAAATCCCCTGTTTGGTTAGGAAAATCCTTACATAAGTTTTAGGCTAAAGCTTTCTTTTCTAAGATGATGCAAAAGGAATACAGGGCTCCAGCATCAGATAAAAAAGTAAGCACATCTTGCATTTGCATAACATCTAGTTTTAGTGCACGAGGAATGATGGCCACCTTTCACGAAAAAGACACAGAGTGAAACCTATACTCCCATGTGAACATGAGGCTTTATGAAAACAGTTTTCGCATATTATACAGTAAATGCAACTTACTTTCTGGGAAACACAAATGAAAGAACCAAATAAAAAAGGTGATATCCTCATTTATTAACCACAGTGCATCTCTGAACATTTATTAATTTACCACATTGAATTAATGTGGTGGTTAAACTCATTAACATGGCAATCGGGCTGCAGGCTGACTATTGCACACAACAGCAACACACCACAATAGTTTATTTGCAGATGCTTATTTCATGCTACGTGTGTCTCAGTTCAGTGATGTCTACAATTTCTGTAAAAAGCACTTGAAATTTCCAGCACCACAAACCTTTGTTACAAAGTAATCAGCATACAGCTGAAGTCAGACGTTTACATACACTTGGGGGAATTCTTTAAAACTCACTTTATAACCACTCCACAGATTTTAAAGTTAAAACAATTTAAAGGCAATGCTACCAACGTGTATGTAAACGTGTAACTCACTCACTCACAAGTCAATAAAATGTGAAATACTCTGTCTGTGAACATTGTTGGAAAAATAACTTTTGCCCTGAACAAAGTAGATATCTTAAATGACATGCAGAATTTATCATTTGTTAGTGTACAATCTGTGGAGGACTTCTGAACTGATTTTTAAAGAATTCACCTTAAGTGCATGATATAAACTTCTGACTTCAAATGTACATTTTCTAGAAGTAGCTCCATCAGTCTTATTCTCAGAGCCATTTAATCCAGTTTTAGGATCATAGGAGGTCAAAGCCTACCTCAACAGGATCAGGTGCAAAGCAACAACCAGCTGTGGGCAGGGTGGCAGAGCACTGGAGGGTCCACTCATAGACACACAGCAAATTAAATTCTCCATTTAACTCTTTGGAGATGTAGGAGTAAAACCAGGAGAAAAACCCCACATGAACTATAAAATACTGGTTAAATTCCTAATGGAAAATGACCCTGTGCAAGATTTGAACTCAGGATGCTGACATGTTAGGCATAGGTTGTAACCTCTGCACCACTGTGCTGCCATTTTCAACACCCTCTATTCCTGTTCAGTGCAATGACGGTTAGAGAATTTCCTGTGTGCATCTGGCAGGAACAAATCCTAGACAAGGCCCCATTTTAGGGTTCACCCATGCACACGCTACACCCGATCCTATCTAAAACACCATTCACTGTGACGTGAGGAAAGGCCATTCAAACTGAAAATCCATGCAGGCAAGAATGGAATGGCAAACTCTACATTGGCAAATTCAATGAGGTTCTCTGGAACCAAAAATGTTCTCTGAAAAGAGTGCATTGTCAAAATGGGAGGCAGCACTCTCAAAATGAAAAAAAAAAAGATATTCAGTGTTGAGAGTACCATTCTTAAAAATTTATGTAGAAGGTTTCTAGATGTGGGAAACTGTACCATTAATAGGACAGGCTGCAATTTGGAGAGAGCATCTTAATCCAGAGGTTTGTGCTACTTGGAAAGAGACATCTGTCTTAGTCATTCACTTTTTTACTTTGCAGAAGAGTTCAAAAGCACAAGCTTATGTCATCATGATAGGTTTTAAAGGATGACCTAATAGTTTATAATACAGAACAGTATGCATAATACATGTACATGCATACACTCAGAAACCTGTTGAATTCAGATCAGGCCGTGTCCGGCCATCTACACAGCTAAAATGGTGAGATAGCCAGCAGATAAATGTGCTCCCTGTAACTGAGACATTAAGATCAAAGACCATACAAAGCCTATTATAAAATACAACATATACATTAATCATTGCCACACTTATCTTCCTGTTTGTGTTCTTCAGGTCTTAATGACTGACTAACTAATTAATCTCTCCCTTCATCTTCTATAATGGCAGCTTTTCCACATCTACTCTTAGTCTCAGCCTTCTCTCGTTTCATATGCCCTGGCTTTTGCTCCTTCCTTCTCCCTGTATATGTTACCTGCTTTCTCCTTTTCAGTTGTACACCTGACAAAGGTTACATAGATGAAACATTGTATATTTAACCTTCTTTCCAATTAGATGTGGAAAAACTTTTAACCTTTATATCTATATCTATTATATATGTATGAATGTGTGAACACAGTACTGTAAATAGTGACTAATGATGCCAGACTGATGAGATGGGTATTACATTTTAAACCAGATAATATTCTGAAATTAGAAACATTGATGTGCAAACTGTGGGTGTTTCATTACAGTTCATGCAAAATCATACATTTTTACTATTTTTTAATATGACTTTCTTAAAATATGCTTGTATTCAAGAAGATAAAGGAAACACACTTAAGGGTCTTCTGGCCAATTCTAAACATACAGTATCATGCATTTTCTGCAGATCCTTTGGCCACCAACTACAACTCTCATCCTACTGATAGTCTATTGGATTGGGATCTGGGAAAATAAGTAACATGAAGACTTTGTAATCTTTATGTTTAATGTTTTTTTATTTATTTATTTATTAATTTTATTACAATCAATACATAGCAATCAAGTTCTAACAAAAAAAAAAAGAATTATGCTAAGAACAGATCGATCCCCACCCTTGAGAGAGAGAGCAAGCCAAACGGTGTAAAATTTAAGGCTTTTAAAAATACCTAAATCAACAAATTCTATGTGCTTTATGAAATCATTTCAAAATATTACTGATTAGATCCTGCCATGTTTTGAAAAAGTCTGCACAGATCCTCTAACTGAGTATTTGATTTTTCCAATTTTAAATAATATAACACATCAGTTTCCCACTGACTTAAAAGAGGAGAGTTTGGGTTCTTCCAGTTTATCAGAATAAGTCTGCGTGCCAACAGTGTAGTGAATGCAATCACAGTTTGTTTGTCTTTCTCCACTTTAAGCCCCTCTGGAAGAACCCCAAACACAGCTGTTAATGGGTTAGGAGGGATTGTGAGTCCAAGACTGTCTGAGAGGTAATTAAAATTTTTGTCCAAAATAATGTTAATTTGGAGCAGGCCCAGAACATGTGACCTAGTGAGGCTGGGGCTTGGTTGCAACGTTCGCAGGTTGGATCATGTATCATTTATGTTTAATGTTTATGACACTTTGTTGTAGAACCAGAAAAGAGAAAGTGGAAAGGAAGTTTAAAAAATGGAGAAGGACACTGGAAGATAAAGAGCTGAAGATAAATAAGAAGATAGAATGATCAGGATTTAGAAGTCCGCCTGCACAGAGACATATTGAAGAGAGTGGATAAATTTAAATATCTAGGATCAGTGGTAAGCTTGAGAAAACTAGATGCAGAGATAACCCACAGATTAAACTGTGGTTAGAACAATTAGAAGAAGGTATCAGGAGTATTATGTGATCAAAGAATTAAGGCAAAAGTTATAGGTAAGAAGGCGGCACGGTGGCGCAGTGGTAGCGCTGATGCCTCGCAGTTAGGAGACCCGGGTTCGCTTCCCGGGTCTTCCCTGCGTGGAGTTTGCATGTTCTCCCTGTGTCTGCGTGGGTTTCCTCCGGGTGCTCCGGTTTCCTCCCACAGTCCAAAGACATGCAGGTTAGGTGGACTGGCGATTCTAAATTGGCCCTAGTGTGTGCTTGGTGTCTGGGTGTGTTTGTGTGTGTCCTGTGGTGGGTTGGCACCCTGCCCAGGATTGGTTCCTGCCTTGTGCCCTGTGTTGGCTGGGATTGGCTCCAGCAGACCCCCCGTGACCCGGTATTTGGATTCAGTGGGTTGGAAAATGGATGGATGGATGGATGGTTATAGGTAAGATGTTTAAGACAGTGATAAGACCAGCAATGCCACATGGAGCTGAAACATAGGCAGTAAATGGAACGCAGGAGATGTGGCAGAAATGAAAATGTTGAGATGGATGTGTGAAGTTACAAAAGATGACACAATAAGAAATAAGACATCATCGGTACAACAAAAGTGGGAGAGACATCTAAGAAAGTACAATAAAGCAGGCATGTGATGTAGTAAGGGCATGTGATGAGGACAGAAAAAGAGTGATGGCAATGGAAGTACAGGGGAAGAGAAAATGAGGGATGTCAAAGTGGAGGTTGAAGGATAAAGTAAAAGATCTAAAGGAAAAGGGCTTGACTGGAAATGACATGCAAGGCCAAGCTGTTAGGGAGAAGGTTGATCAAACACATCAACCATATTTGGAGGTGGGGAAAGATGATGAAGAAAAAGTAAGTATCATGCGTGAGGTGTGTGCTTTGTGACTCAGAGCATTAACCATTTTAAAAAGGGTAGCTTGTTACCAAACACATGGTCAGCAAAAATTCAAATGATAATCCCTTGGTATTAAGAAGCCTGATGTAAGGCATGGAAACATCTCACATACTGTTGATACAGCAGGATGTATCCATTGATTCATAAGAGTACACCAAATTCTAATCCTACTATCCCACACTCCATATGTCACAGAAGAAATTAAGAATGCTTAGACTAGGTGACATTTAAGTCTTCAATCATCCAGTTTTACGGATTACATGCCCACTGTAGCCACAATTACAGGACTAGAATTCGGTGTGGTCTTCGACGTTTGTATCCTATCCACTTTAAGGTTCAACACATTTTAGTGTATACTTAGACATGCCTGTCTACATACCCCTATTTTATGAGCAGTAAATTGAGTATTTGTGTCCTTTTGTATTAGCTTAAATGATTGTGGACATTCTTCTTTCAACTATCTTAGTATGAAGGAATTTTCTTCCTCAAAACTGCTAGCGAAGTGGGTGTTTTTTGTTCATTGCTCCATTTTTCATAAACTTTAGAGACCAGAGTGTATGAAAATCCCATGAGGGCAGCTATCTGTGAGATCCTGGGTCCACCACATCGATCACCAATAATTAAACAATGGTAATTTAGATTACATGTCTTGCCCAATCTAATGTTTAGACAGACAACAATCTCTTGCCCTTGCCTGTATTACATATATTTTGAGTTGCAGCATACAAGCGGAGCCATTGCATTAATGAGCAGTTGAGTAAAAAAAAAAAAAATGGTATGCCATATTTAATTGTACATAATCGTCTCCTTCTTTATCTTTAAAAAGAAGAGAAAAAACTTGTGATGTTTTAGCAACATCTTGTAATTATTTTCATTTAAACATTAAAGCAAAAGTCAGCTTGGGTAGTACAGCCAGGAATGTGAAACAAAAAAACCCCCCTCATTCCTGGTAGAATCTGACCATATTTACTTAAATAATTTACCAAATACAAAATAATTTAGGTTCATATGTATATTATTTTCATGTTACCCTTAAAAAAGGCACAATATAATGCCTATTGCATTAAAACGTGAACAAGAAAGTATCAAAAGCAATGACACAGCTTTCTACTGTACATGACCCGCATTTAAAGAAAGCATCTACTAAACAGCACAAGCCAGTTAATTAATCAGGGGGAATTCAGAGAAGTGAGGAATTTGCTGAACTGAATGCTTTTTGAGTAGGGATTTTTTTTGGTAAATCACAGACTTGCAAAGAAAGTGTGTCTTCATTGCATCTATGGCCTTACTTAATTCTGATGTCACAAATGACTATCATTGTTCAAGAAACTTTACAAGGGGATTAGTCGATGACAAACATTTACAGTTGTGTGTGTGTGTGTGTGTGTGTGTGTGTGTGTGTGTGTGTGTCCCAAGCGGTGCAATTATTACAGTATAGCCAGTAAACTCAGTAGTTTGTATTTTTCTCCACCCTAAATCAGTGATACCTGATAAAAAGCATTTATAAAAATTTTCATAAGAAATGAGATCTTTTACTTTCTTTTGACCACCGTTAGTCACCAAAGGCTCCCAATCCATCAGAAAATGTGTTATATCTGTTCAGCATAAAAACATTAGATTAAAAATTGTTCTTGGCCATCAGTACAAACCATGTGGATTAAGTAACATACATAAAAAAATAAACTTCATTTTAAATATAATAAAACACGGTGCCTTGCACAAGTATTCACTCCCCATAGTTTTCAAATACTGATGGGTTTTAAATGGTACCTTTACATTTTGTAAAACAAGTTTATTGTACAATTGCAATGTTACATTACATTTAACACTGCTGTAAAATGGTGGTGCAGCGTTTAGTGCTGCTTCCAGCGTTCAATTCTAATAATGGTTGTGGTCACACCATAACATACCCCACCCTGTGATTTCCAGTGGACTGCTGTCCTATCCAGGGTCAGTTTGTGCTTTTCTACCCAAGGCTACAATGACTACTGACCCCCACCAAGCTCTCAGATGAATTTGGAATATTAGACAATGTTATATCACATTGCAAAAAGAAGTGTTAAGAAAATGTTGCTTTGAACTTTCTGTTTCATTTGCCTGCATGCACATCTTGGGCTTTTCTAAATCCTAAACCACTACTTCTGCTTTTATAAAAACAAAATTGTTTTATTCTATCACCACATGTCAACCATGTGTTCTTTCTCTTAAATCCACAATCTTGCATTTTCTTTAGCCAAGCTAAAAAGCTGAAGCTTCCTATTTATTATATTGTCAGATATCTATAGCAGCCAATAATATCACTGTTTCACATCAAAAACTGTGGTTTCTTTTACATTATGGAATCCATTTTAAATTGTTAAACCAGTACAATCCACACTTCTCACATCAACAAACACCCATGGTCTCTGTGGTCTAGATCACTTACCTCAAGTTTAAGCAGAAGAACAAACAGTGACAAAAGCCTGCAGAAAAAAGCTAAACTCAGCTACATTAATACTGTATGTTTTATTCTCTTTTTATAACTGGTGAAATATTTTTGCTACTGTATATTTCTAGTAAAGGGCGTACACTTAAATGAAAACTTTTAGTGAAAACAGAAATTATTACTAAGCCATAGGATAGAACAGTAATGCAGTGTTCTTTATCACCATGGATTAAATCCTTCCCCAGGTCATGGTCTGTGTAGAGTCTGCATGTTCACTCCATGCCTGCGTGGATTCGCCTCTAGACTCTAAGGTTTTCCTCTAACAAACCAAAGACGGGCATTTGATGTTCATCAGTAACACTAAATAGGCTTGGGGTGGACGTTTGTGTGTGTGTGTGGATGTTACAATGGACAGATGTATTCCTGCTTAATGCTGCTTAAAAGGCTCTGGTGTCCTGTAACACTCAATAACCCAAAGGCGAACATTTGAGGTTCATTAGTTCCACTCAATGTGCTTGAGGTAGATGGGCATTTGAGCAGATGTTACAATGGACAGGTGTCCTCACCGAGGCTGATTCCTGCTTAAAGCTGCTTCAATGGGCTCAGGAACACATGATATATGGATGAACTGCTTATCTGTGTAGTATATGTGAACTTTTTGGAAACTGTAGATCTTATTACTTAACTCCCCTTTTCCATAATTGTTAAGCCGAGGATCCAAGTTTTGTTTTGTCTCAAGTCACATAACTGCACTTCATTCTTCAGGTTAAATGAAAGAGATGTCAGAATGTACTCTTGAAACTTTGGAATACAAAGTCTGCTTATGTTTGATGTAGTATTTCTTATGCAGTTATTGGCTGATATGTTATATACCCTTATTGTAATTGTGTACAGTGCTCCAATAAAAAATGAAAGACATATGAATACATTTAAATAATATTCTACCTATTATACCTGATGCTCTCTCTTGGCAAATGCCATGATCTTGATTAATTTTCTAAACCTAAATACAAGGAATGCAGATTTCAGAATACAGGACAGATGCAATGGGCACAAGACCTGATCCCCACACTGGATGGGATGCGGACTTTACCATGGCCCATTTATGCTTGAACGCCCACTCTGGACTGCAATGATACTGCATTTCCAAAACGTTTTCTTTATTGCACCGGATTTAAACGCCACCAGGCTTATCTCATTTATATAGCGGCCATCTTGGGCCTGAGCTTGGGATACTGCCCATGGCACTGTTCCTTACTCCATTTTTGTAAACATAACAGATAAACATCATCTGAGATATAGGGAGCCTTCAAATTATTGCATGGAAAGATTTTGTGGCACAGTGGTAGCGATGCTGCCTCGCAGTTAGGAGACCCGGGTTCGCATCCCGGGTCCTCCCTGCATGGAGTTTGCATGTTCTCCCCGTGTCTGCGTGGGTTTCCTCCGGGCTCTCCGGTTTCCTCCCACAATCCAAAGACATGCAGGTTAGGCGGATTGGCGATTCTAAATTGGCCCTAGTGTGTGCTTGGTGTGTGGGTGTGTTTGTGTGTGTCCTGGGGTGGGTTGGCACCCTGCCCGGGATTGGTTCCTGCCTTGTGCCCTGTGTTGGCTGGGATTGGCTCCAGCAGACCGCCATGACCCTGTATTCGGATTCAGCGGGTTAGAAAATGGATGGATGGATGGATTTTGTCACCAGTCTGGAGGACCCAGCACAGACTGTACTATAGAATGCACTGGGGGGAGTTGTTTTGGGGGGCTAGGTTTCTAAGACTGTGACCGTGTCTGACTGTGCCTTTGACTTTTTCTCCAATAAGCTTCTCAGAGGTTTGTATCCAGGGATGCTGCCGACTGGAGAGGTTACCTTCCTCTCCTCCACTGTAAACTGGCCACAAGTTAACAATTAATTAATGAACAGGTGTTATTGGGTTCCATTTGTGCTAATCTGTTTCAAACTACTTTGTTTTCCTACGTACTAATTCTGTATTTAGAAATGTGTAAAATTTATACTTGCATTTTACCTAAAAACTTGTCATACCGCTCTGCTCCACTATCCTAAAATAATTCAATTATTCAAGTTCAGTTTCAAAATTTATATCTTTAACAATATTTCAAGGGACACAATGAAGCTTTTGTCTTCAAACGATCCTATTTCAAAAAAATTTTTCAAAGCATTTATTCCCTTCATCAGGGAGTTTTCTTATTAATATGGCTTTCCACCTGTGCATCTAGTCCCTGAATTTGCACAGCAAAATCAATGTTGGCCTCCAGTTGAAACTGTTTATCATGGCTGTCCTTGTCTTATACCACATGCTGCTGGGACAAGCACTGTATGTAATAAAAACACAGGTGCAGTTAAGTTCACACTGCCAGAAATGCAAATTAAATTCTTAGCGAGGATACAGTTAACTAGTAATTTTACTCTTCTCTCCGTTTCTGTTACTAGTCCACATTTGCCCTACTTCTGACAACACTGAAGTCAGCCTCTTGTAAAGATCTATTTATTTGCATAGGAACGTACTAGAATGAAAAAGCTCATATTTTTAAAGGCATATGCTTAGGTATCTTTAAACCTAACAAATAACTTGAAAGATAAAATTAAACATTTTAATTTCCATAACTTTTGCCTGGCCAAATACTGGAACAAATACAAAGTCATTGGCAAATCTGGTACAATTTAACATGTACTGCAATGGACAGAATGAATTATGATCTTCAACGGGCAGTCCAAATTGTTAAATAATGTTAGGACTTTTTTTTCCCCCACAAGTCTTTGACAAAAAAGGACTTCTATGCTTGATTTTTTATTTTTTTAAAAGAACAACTATGTGTTAAGAGAGACTGAACAAATCTCAACTGGAAATGATCTGAAAAAGTGTGGATTAGGAAGATTCTTTGCAGTTAAAGTTAGGAAAATAGAATTTTAAAAATATATCTGATGATTTGTGTGAATGTGCTTTACATTTTTTATACATTATAATGGTATTATGAATTCAATATGAATTATGACAAAAAAGTCTAGTATATCTGAAAAAGACACTGCCACCTTTAAGCACTTATTTAATTTACGACTTTCATTTCTCATACTGTATCTAATAAAATACAATATGGGGGTTCCACATGCTTTTAAGATTAGCATAAAAAGAATATATAATGAACACTTTTGTGTCAAACACTGGAGAACTGCATAAGGGCCCCAAAAACCCAAGTATCAGACTGTAATGGCACTCTGGGTTGTTGCATTTGCAGTTTAAATATTCTTGAATGAGTATAAGCTTATTTTTTCCCCATTTAAGGTTTCAGTATGAATAACTATACCTACTGATACTTTAAAACACATAAGCCATCAGGTAAAATGATTCATAAGTCCCAAAATACCCTCCTCTCACTTGTGATAGTGTTAGAAGACAGTTAACTTTCTTATGTTTCAATAACAGAGAATTTGTGTCAAAAATACACAAATGAATTTGTGCTCTCCATATACAGTGCTTTGGGATGATGTTTAATAGGAATGGCACTATACAGGATGGATTTTTTTATTAAATTAAATTTGCAATTATGAAGAGGTGACACAGTGAAATGTTACAATTAAGGACAAAGGTATGTGCCATTACCTCAGATACTCTTAAGTCTCAGCCAAACTGGCACCAAGAGGTCTTAGGATAACATGGTATCAGCTGAAATCTCTGCATGTCTCCCTGATATTTCAACATGGATGAAGAAAAACCAGCTCCATTTCAACCAGGCAAAGACAGACCTTCTTGTAACCTCGGTTCATCTTTCTGTTCAGTACAGGTCATTATTACTAACAACTTTGCACATATCCTAGGGGTGTTGATCCATAACCAGATATACTTCAGAGACAATGTTGCTACAGTCTCTCGGTCTTGCAGATTCACTTTATACAACATCTATAAGATCAGACCATATCTGACAGAGTATGCAGTGCAACTCCTAGTCCAGGCTTTGGTCTTAACTCATCTGAACTACTCAAACCTTCTACTGGCATGTGTCACCAAATCATTACAGATTATTCAAAGTGTAGCATCACATCTGGTGCTCAACTACTGCAACCTGCTCTTTCTTCCATTAGACCATGGGAGGAATTATCAATGGACTTTATCATAGACTTTGCCCAACTACAGAATTATATAGCTTTCTTGATCATTATGGACAATTTTTTAGAAAAAAGTACATTTTGTCCCCATAAAAAGCATAGTAATTAATTAAGCAAAGATGGTTCATGTTTTAAGAGAAAATGTTTGCAGTCAGGAACTTTGCATGGCAGTTTAACTTTGATGATTTGAATAATAATGTGGGCATTGGTATTTAGGATTAGTTTTTCTTTCACTTTTGACTGCTTGCATGTTTTTCAATAACGAGCACAATAAAGAGCAGCAATGCCTACTCTTGACTTTCCCATCTTCCAGCCATTACATTTTTATTTAAGTTTTAGACTTGCACCTTCAGATCTAGGTTCATATAATTTCATCATGAATGTTCTAGGTGTTAAAAGCTTTCATGATTTATTTATTGAATTAATTTTTAAGTCAGACAAACTGTTGTGAATGCCACAAGAAAGAGATTCTATATGACATACAAAAGACACCCACACATTTTCCCTCTTAATCACAGAGTAGGTGAGAGCAGTTCTTTCCAAAATAGAGCATTTAACTGTGTGGGGCAGCTGGCATGCCATTTACCAATTAGTTGGATGTGTGTGGAAATTCAGAAGGTGTACCTTGGTGTCTGTGGGTTGTTCTCTGGGTACTGTCGTTTATTCCCCACATCCCAAAGTTATACTTGTTAAGCAAGCCCATGTACAAGTAAGCCCTGCACTGGACTGGTGCCCCTCCAGGGTTAATTTTTTGTCTTGCATCCAATGGGGAGGATTCTGCAGATGTTGAGAATTTATGAAGTAACTGCACTGTAAAGTGCAATGAGACTTCATTATTTGTGAAATAAAACAAATCAATAAACAAGTAAAAAATTGCTACAAACTGCACACGATGAAGGACACTAAATTAAATACTTTAATGCTTTGTGAAGCATATTTGGAAGTAATTATTTTCTTGACCAATTCTCAAATTTTAATGAATACAAATCCTTCCCAAAATGTTCACTGTATATCTTCATTTCTAAGAAATGAAACTCAATATTGTGAATATTTGCAATTTAGAAGGAGGAGGAGGAGGAAGAGAATGAATCTGCCATTTGCGTATGTTGTGGAAGGTCTAAGTTTACAGCAGGTGGAAATGGACTTCCAATCAAGGAAACCAATGGCCTTCCAATTGGCCTCCACCAGTGATTCACTTAAATAACTCACATTTTCTGGATAAATACCCTACAATTAAAGGCTCATTAGAATAATACGAGGACTGAAGAGCATTCCAAAGAAATCAGACATAAGAAAATACACAAGCAGAAATTAGGAGAAAAAAAAATCACAAAACAATATAGTGCTTGAATAGGTCAGAGGGCACAGTTGATTTAATTATCAGCAGGTGGAAGCCACATAAGGACACCCAGACACTGCCTAAAAAAAAGGTTGTTTTACACAAACAAGAAAGAGATTTATAAGGGAGAGAGACAAACATAACTTTGAAGGAGATACTGTGTTCAATGGAGGAAAGATGTACAAAACTGACATTAAGAGCTCTGCAGAACATGGGTGTGGATCGGAGGGTGGCACAAAAGCGCATATGAAAGTACATCTCAGGCTAGCGAAAAAAAGTGTGAAGGTGTCCCACGTTGTGATCAAGGATAAGGTTTGTGGTCAGACAAGACTTTTCAGCCAAAGTTAAAAGAAATGTAATACTGCCCACACCCCAAAATAAACAAATAACCAAATCTGCAGTGGAGTGCCTATACTATACTGTGAGACTGTTTTTCCATCAGCAAGGACTGGGCATTTGGTTAAAGCAGAAAAAACGGGTGGTGGAAAATACAAGTACATATGGTAGGGGAACCTGTTTGAGGAAAAAAATCTGAAGCTTGGGTGAAATTTAATCTTTAATGAGGGTAAAGATCCTAAAAACAAGGCCATGGTCACCTTGGACTAGCTTAAACACAAAATGGTGAACATCCTACAACTGCCCAGTCAAAGGCTTGATCGCAGTCTTTGGCACTGCTTGAAAAGTATGGTGCACAAGCATCATCTGACTTACCTTACCAATAGCAGACATACCACCTGCACTCCAGAACATGTAATCCCCCTGAAGCTAGGAATGTTGGGGTTTGGCCAGTGCTTGGATGAGAGACCAACCAGGAAACCTTGGGTTGCTGCTGATAGAGGTATTAGAGACACCAGCAAGGGAAGATTACCCTGTGGTCTGTGAGTGGGTTCCTATGCCCCAGTTTGGTGATTGAGAAACTGTGCTGAAACTTTTAATGAGACACAAATCCAAGGTCCTGACTTCTCCGTGGTCATAAAAGATCCCTGGGCAGGTATCAAAAATAGTAGTGTGCTCCCCAAAGTCCTGGTTAAACAACCCTTCATGGCCTCATCCATTCTAGTCTCCTAATCAACCCTCGTCTCTAACTGGCTAACTACAGTATCTCTCTCACCCCTTCACCTTCTAATACTGTAGCTAGTGTGTGGTAAGAGTAATGGTTTAAAATGGCCACCGTTACATCATTCAGGTGGATGCTACACATTGGTACTGGTTGAAGTGCCCAGACCGCCCCGTTTATGTAAAGCACTTTGACATGTATAGAAAAGCTCTATTTAACTTCTTAATTATACAACAAAATGGTTTAAAAGAATGGGCCCAAATGACTGTGCACACTAGTCAACACGGAGACAGACTGAACACAAAGGACTTAAGAATATGTGCAAGCAACAAAGAGGATTGTGGTCATGGGTGATTTTAACTTTTCAAACATTGATTGGGAAGCTCGTTTCGAAAGAACAAACAAGGAAAGTGAAATGGTGCAGGTGGCAAATGACTGTTATTTCACCCAGTTTGTCTCAAGCCCAACACATGGTGATGTCTGTCTAGATCTCATTTTGTCAAACAATAAAGTCCGAGTAAAATGAACAGACGTTACTAATACTTTAAGCAACAGTGACAACAACAATTGGTAAAATTTCAGATAATCTTTGAAAACATACAAATGTACAACACAACAAAATTGAGAAAAGCAGGGGGATTAGGAAGAATTTGCAAAACATCAAACAGGAAACCAAAAATTTAGCAACTATAAATGACAGTTGGTGTCACTTCAGAAACGCAGATAAACAAAAAAGACTAAAGAATCAGCCAAAATGGATAAATTGGACCATTATTAAAAAAAAAAAAAAAGCAAGATAATTCTGAAATTGAGGAAAATCATAAACTACAACAAAAGATCAAAAATGCATTTGAAATGTTAAAAGAGAAACCAAAATAAAAATTGCTAGAGAACGGAAAGGAAAAATTTTTTTCAGTACTACTCCAGTAAAGAAATGACAAAAGAGAATTTAATAAACCCTAGAGACATGAATACAGAAATCATTGAAAATGAGATGGAAATAGCAAATCAACTGAACAAATATTTCACCAAAGTATTTATAAAGGAAGAAAGACGCAGAATGCCTCTTACAAAGGTAAAAACAAACTCAGAGTTCAAAGATTTTAAAATGGAAGAGTCAGATGTGCATGAAGCCCAAAATATATTGAAAATCAATAAAAACCCCTTGACCTGATGGGATCTTACCAATTGCATTGAATGAAATGAAAGATGTCATCTTCCATTATATTTTGTTTGAGACAAGACAAGAGATGAACTAAGACAAATTAAAGCGGGTTTTCTTCCCTTACACCTTACTTTTATAACAGTTGTTCATAGCTTAGTGCTAATTTGGTTTACAGCCTAGGAAAGAATGCTGAGCTGATACCTCAGGCTATTGATTACTTTATGGATGGACATCTGGGACAACAATTGAGTTTACGGCCTGGGAGGCACTTTCAAAAGACTTTATTACCTGGGGAATTAATTAATCAACCATTCTGACAGCCATCTAATCAGGTGCATGTGTTGTGAAACCAAGGCATCGCATTTCATAATAAATATGCCTTAGTTTGAGACAGAAAAGATGCAAAGAGAAGAAGGTGAAGAAGAAAGTACAGAAGGAGAAGAAAAGGAATGGACGAAAATGGCACTGGTCGTCAGAAAGGCATCATGAACATCGATTGCTAAATCAAACGCCTCCCTGGGACATTCATCCTTGTCATCTGTAACTTTTTCGTAAGCTTTTTCTAAAGACTATATATATTCAGACTTTCCTATCAGTACCTCTTTTTTATTATTCTTTGTTCCAGTGGTATTATTATTCTTGTAATAAATATCATGCTGCTTTTAACTTTCTATGCTTTGTCTTAATGTCTAGAGTGATTGAATTAATAAGTTAGATTTCATTGAGCACCTAGTGTAGCCAGATTTTTTGCCATTATATCTGTGCTGCAAGGTTTATAAGGCTGAGAGTGAGGGTCCCACTCAAAAGAAGGGACAGTACGAGAGAAGAACGTATTCTTAGCTGATAAATGGCCTATAGTCAAGAGTGCTGAGTCTTTGTATGTTTACATGTATTTTTGTAGACCAAAAGTAATATTTAGGTCTGAGATATCACTAAAACATCGTATGTTGTTTGTGCCGATAATAAGTAAGTCTCTAGAAGTGCTAAGTGACAGGCTGTGTTATTCCTAACACACTTGCGTGGTTTAAAGTGCTAGAGGATAATCAGTGTGTGTGTGTCATTCATAGGGCACTGTTGTGGTTAGGGTCTGTGTGTATGCGTATAGCTGTGTATGTGTGTGTTCATCTTAAAGTGCAACAGTAGACCAACCCAATAACGAACTTGACAAGAACACTTACCCTTGAGGAAACAGGTAAAGGGCAAGTAGAGGGAAATACCACGATAATACAGGCATATTTCAACAGTCGATAAAGAAAGGATAAGTACATGAGGACTGGAAAGTTGCAAATGTAACTCTAATCTTCAAGAAGGGAGACTAAATGGATCCTAATAAATATAACCCAATTACTCTTACTTCTGTGCCATGTAAAATTATGGAAACTATAAGAAGAAATAAATTAGAAAAATTACCTAAATGAAAATAATATTTAAATAGCAGCCATCATTGGTTAATGAGTGGAAGGCAACTAGAATAACTGACAAAAAAAAACAAACCATAAGACATAATTTACCTAGACTTTCAAAAAACCTCTGACTCAGTCCCACACTAAAGATTAATTCTGAATCTAGAAGCTGAGGGCATCAGAGGTAAGTAGCAAAACTGGATCTGTTGAAAGTTAACCACAAGGAGACAAAGAGTACAGATAACAGAAGAATGCTCCACATGAAGTAAGGTCATTAGTGTAGCCCCCCCAGGGGTCTGTCCTTGGACAATTACTTTTTCTGATTTACATTAGTTACATTGGTTCTGGTATAGTTAGTAAACTTGTCAAATTCGCAGATGACACTAAAATTGAAGGGATGGCAAACTCTGGTGAGGCAGAAAAAAGAATTCAAAAAGATCTGGACAACCTTCAGAACCGGGCGAACACCAGGACAATGCAGTTCAATGTAGCAAAGGGCAAAGTGCTACACATGGGCAAAAGGAGCATTAATTAAAAATACAAGATGGGAGACACTATCATACAGGGAGCAACCTCGGAAAAGGATGCAACATTTTCAGACTAAGGAATGCACAGAAGCAATTAAAAAGGAATATAAAATGTTAGGATATATCATAAAAACTTGTAAATTTAAGTCAAGGGATGTTATGCTTAAACTATACAATGCACTACTAACATAATATCTGCAGTACTGCGTGCAGTTCTGGCCACCACTGTACAAGAAAGACATAGCAGCACTTGAAGCTGTGCAGAGGAGAGCAACCAGAAACATCCCAGAACATGTTCTTATCTGGATGAGATATCGGGAAAGCTTATCATTAGATACACAAATGGGTTTGATGGACTAAATAGTCTTCTCTTGTTTGTCAAATTTCTTGAATTCTAAGAAGAAAATTTTATACAGTTACCTTTTGCCCCAGTAGCAGATTTAAGATTTTTGATAACTTAAAACAATGTCACGTTAAAAAAAAAAAACCTGACTTTTAGCACTTAAATTCTCATATTAGGAGTTGATACTCTATAATAATATTAGAGAATTGGTCAAGGGTCTGAATACTTTTACAAGGTATTTATATAACATGGATACTTACTGCTTTATAAGGTAATTTATGAAAGACCTATTGTATGTAAATCTGTACTGTGTAAGTAATAAGAAAAAGCGAACTCCCAGACATTGACATATTTGTTCCAGAAGAGATAAGGGTACCCAGCTCTTTTTTAGAGAGAATGGTCTTCTTTAAAAGTTACTTATGGTACAGAAAAGGATAGTGTAGCTAACTCAGACCCAGGAGAAAGTGGAGGAAGAGGTTGGGAGCATGCACTGATATGGTACGTTGCCACACCCACCACACGACGAACCACTTCAGGATTCCAAATTAGGACCCACGCACAGCCATGCAATGGGCGACAGCTCAGCAAAACACTACTTTGAATGGAATGGAACAGTGTGTGTGTGGTTTATTATTATTTTTTTTTTTTTTAAACGGTGGCTGGAGTGCCAATCCTGCCACCAACCCCCAAGTTTTCCCTGCAAACTAGAGGGCTTACTTGCAAGGCAGACCCAGGACACTGTGTCTGAATTTGGATCTGGTCAGCTTTAGCTTCCATGTATCTAAATGTATGCAAAGGTTATTACCTGAGCAAGTGCACGTGTGTGCATGGACCGGTGTTCGGTTCAAATTTATTGTTGCCTTGTGTCTAGTTCTGTCATGATAGTCTTCTGAATAACCTTGAACTAGATTAGATAAAACAAAAATGAAAAAGCAAAGTATGGTGAAGTATGTTTCCAGAAGACTGCTGAAACTCAGACCTGGACTGTCAGAGGGGAGTTCACAATTTTCTCTAAATATACATGTATTTTTCTCTGAATGTGCCAGTTTACTCTCCTCTTCTAAAGACATGCATGTAAGTTAACTGTGCTGTGAGAGGTGCTCCCTGTCATGGACTTGCATCCATTCCATAGTTTGCTGCTCTCTTGCCAAAAGCAAACCAGAAAACACTACTGCAGATCCCTACAAACATTAAATGTATGCTTCAAGTTTGTAGTACTAGGGTGTTGTACCACGTTAACCATTATGGATGTAGTGAGAGGTCAGGCAAAATGCCTCAAGAAGGGGCTCAAGTTGCCCCAAAAGCTTGCATATTGTAATGTTTTTAGTTAGCCAATAAAAGGTATAATTTTGCTTGACTTCTCACTGTTTCAAGTTTAGAAATGAATGATCCTATATGTTTAATAGATGGTAAGCGATGCCTTTAAAACTTCAGTTTAAATCAAAACTATGAAACTCCATCACACTTAAACCCTCTTGGTCCCACTTTATTCAACCCTTTATGCACATGTTTGGGGAAGTGTACATATTTCTTCAACAGGGAAAAAGGGAATGCAAGATCAACAAGCAGACTGGAGTGGTGGCAGCTATTCGGTGGGCACTGTACTGATCAATACTCAGGGGCTGATGGCCACTTCAGCTGAAAGACTTAGAAGTTGGAGTGACTGACACATGCTGCTCAGTTGGAGCAACTCACTGGAGGGAGACAGCACAGCTACAGGGAAAGGAGAGGCTCAGTGAGGTGTCCTGCGGGGGAGCCATGGATTGCAAGGATGCAAGCCTAGCAGGGGGAGTCAGAGGCTTGGTGTGGTGCCCTGCAGGGAGCCAGAGAGGGCTACAGGAGCCCAAGCCTAGAAGCAGCTTGGAAGGTTGTCTGAACTGCAGATAAGGCACCTCCATGGTTGCAAGTACCCATTAGGATTAAGCCAAGGAGACGTCTGCTTTTAGTGCTCAAGTTTTTAAGGACAGCTTCCTACCTTATTTTATTAGACTGTTTGACTGATTTTAACCTCCACATGGACGCTCTTCTGTTTGTGGATTATGTATTTATTACGGATTTGCATTGCACTCTTGGACACTATTTTGACATATTTTTTAAGAAAAGCACTTTTGCACATTATGCACCTACCTCTTGCAATGTGTTGTGTGTGTGTGTGTGTGTTATCATTTGCCGGCTCATCCAGTTACATTATTGAAGGTGTTGGGTTCAAGAGGAGTTGGAAAGTAGAGGCAACCCACACTGTCAGTGTGCTGGATTTTGCCTTTGATTGCATTTGATGTTAACTATTGACTCTTATGTGTTTTAGTATTCCTCTGAAGGTGTAACATATGGGATGGGAATGGAGCTATATAAATGAAGTGTATTATTACCAAAAATTCATGGACAGTGTCTGAAGTAATTTTTGCTGGATATACTTTTCTTTCCCATTTTTCCCCATTTCAGAGTCTAGGAAACCAAAGTCTTTCTTCACAGGAATGCGGTCACAAAGCATTCTTACAGATATATAACACCTAGGTATAAAACTGGAAAATGGGACAAACACACAATGGGGTTTAAGCAAAACAAAAGACACAATTAGGTGTTCCAAAAATGATTCTAATTAAAATCTGTCTCTAATCATAGTAAATTAGAAATTTGTTTTTAACTACCTTATATCTCTAGCATGAACATTTTCAGAATACAATTAAGTTGAGAGCTACTTACTGAGGCGAAGATTTTGCTTATTGCTGCTTCAATCTGGAAGTCAGATGCACCCATGTCCATGTTGGAGCTGATCATATAGGCCATCGACTGTAGAAAAACAAAAGCATAAATATGAAAATAGCAGCTAGGGAAACAAAATTGTAACTAGGTGATGGTGATAACATCCATATACAGTGGTGTGAAAAACTATTTGCCCCCTTCCTGATTTCTTATTCTTTTGCATGTTTGTCACACAAAATGTTTCTGATCATCAAACACATTTAACCATTAGTCAAATATAACACAAGTAAACACAAAATGCAGTTTTTAAATGATGGTTTTATTATTTAGGGAGAAAAAAAATCCAAACCTACATGGCCCTGTGTGAAAAAGTAATTGCCCCCTTGTTCAAAAATCACCTAACTGTGGTGTATCACACCTGAGTTCAATTTCCGTAGCCTCCCCCAGGCCTGATTACTGCCACACCTGTTTCAATCAAGAAATCACTTCAATAGGAGCTGCCTGACACAGAGAAGTAGACCAAAAGCACCTCAAAAGCTAGACATCATGCCAAGATCCAAAGAAATTCAGGAACAAATGAGAACAGAAGTAATTGAGATCTATCAGTCTGGTAAAGGTTATAAAGCCATTTCTAAAGCTTTGGGACTCCAGCGAACCACAGTGAGAGCCATTATCCACAAATGGCAAAAACATGGAACAGTGGTGAACCTTCCCAGGAGTGGCCGGCCGACCAAAATTACCCCAAGAGCGCAGAGACAACTCATCCGAGAGGTCACAAAAGACCCCAGGACAACGTCTAAAGAACTGCAGGCCTCACTTGCCTCAATTAAGGTCAGTGTTCACGACTCCACCATAAGAAAGAGACTGGGCAAAAACGGCCTGCATGGAAGATTTCCAAGACGCAAACCACTGTTAAGCAAAAAGAACATTAGGGCTCGTCTCAATTTTGCTAAGAAACATCTCAATGATTGCCAAGACTTTTGGGAAAATACCTTGTGGACAGATGAGACAAAAGTTGAACTTTTTGGAAGGCAAATGTCCCGTTACATCTGGCGTAAAAGGAACACAGCATTTCAGAAAAGAACATCATACCAACAGTAAAATATGGTGGTGGTAGTGTGATGGTCTGGGGTTGTTTTGCTGCTTCAGGACCTGGAAGGCTTACTGCGATAGATGGAACCATGAATTCTACTGTCTACCAAAAAATCCTGAAGGAGAATGTCCGGCCATCTGTTCGTCAACTCAAGCTGAAGCGATCTTGGGTGCTGCAACAGGACAATGAGCCAAAACACACCAGCAAATCCACCTCTGAATGGCTGAAGAAAAACAAAATGAAGACTTTGGAGTGGCCTAGTCAAAGTCCTGACCTGAATCCAATTGAGATGCTATGGCATGACCTTAAAAAGGCGGTTCATGCTTGAAAACCCTCAAATAAAGCTGAATTACAACAATTCTGCAAAGATGAGTGGGCCAAAATTCCTCCAGAGCGCTGAAAAAGACTCATTGCAAGTTATCATAAACGCTTGATTGCAGTTATTGCTGCTAAGGGTGGCCCAACCAGTTATTAGGTTCAGGGGGCAATTACTTTTTCACACAGGGCCATATAGATTTGGATTTTTTTCTCCCTAAATAATAAAAACCATCATTTAAAAACTGCATTTTGTGTTTACTTGTGTTGTATTTGACTAATGGTTAAATGTGTTTGATGATCAGAAACATTTTGTGTGACAAACATGCAAAAGAATAAGAAATCAGGAAGGGGGCAAATAGTTTTTCACACCACTGTACACTGTATATACTTCAGAAGAAGGAACAGGAATCAACCACTATGTACAGTAATACCATACATAACACTGCTTTTCAGTGGTCTGTCTATGAAAACAAGGCCAGAAAAATGTTGATATACTTTCTTCATACTGAATTGTCTTGTAAAATATTTTAACTGTTAGTACATACTAATTTACTACCTTGATTATTTTATGTCTACCCATATATATTTATCTATCTATCTTATATTTTTGTAGATTTTGTAATTAATGAAAATTAATTTCATCTTTATATTGACTTTGAAAAATAATATTTTCCATCATAAAACATTACTTTAATGTTTACAAAAGTTATATGCCTCTGCTCTAAGTAACCCTGTAACAAGATATGTAGGATCATTAAAGGTCTAATGAAGCTTTTTTGGACAACTTCAAGTTAACTTGACTATAAAGTTAAAATTTACTGCTATGGGTACATAGTTCAATTATTTTTCTCATATGTCTCCCACAGACAAGTGACAGTAGTATAATACAATCTAAGAATGAATATGACACCATATTTAAAACATCAGACAGACAGACAGACATACATACATACAGACGGTACATACATTTGCGCAAATAGATGACTGGAAGTTAAAAATGGTCCCAGAATCTAGTGACAAGAGTACTAATGGTCCCAGACGGACCAGCAAGAAAAGTGACTATGTTGGATGTTAGAGGTCTTTAATATGGCAGTTTGCACTTGACAGAAGTGAGCTATGCAATATTCTGGGTTGAATTAGTCATCCTCTGTAATGCCCTGTAGCTCTGGGCTGAGCAGGTGCCACCAGTTTACAGCCATTGTATAGCAAGAGAAGTTGGTGAGTATAGCTGGAGACATCTGGGCTTTCCTAAGTGAAAGTGATTCCAAGAAATTTCAAGTTGCTGACCCTTCCCATCACCCATTATGATGTGGAGAGGAATGTTAAAAATTGCCGTTTAACAGATGCTTTACTAACCTCCAAGACACGGACTACTCTTTTAATAATGTGCTTCAATTTGACTTTATGGAAAAGCATTCCAAAACCAGAGATGGCTTGTACATAAGATATATACAGATGCTAAAAAGGACATCATGCAGTATAGCACACATACATTTCAACCTGAATCCCTAAGAATTTATAACATGAGGTTTGCTCAACTACTTTTTCTGTTTCTCTTTTTTTTTTAATCTTTATAATTGCTTTCCTTACAACTGTATCATTCAATAAGTTATAATTACACCATTGTCTCAAATGTTTTTGCTGTAGAAATAACAGTAACCTGTTGCTGGAACCAAGGGGCCTAATTCAAACCCTGAAAAACGGTCCTGGGCCATTAAAATTTAGTGGAGAAGGAATAAAGTATTCACTATGTATCCACCAAACTCAGATTTGTCCATTAGACTGCCAGCTAGTGAATCACAATTCACCAATCCAGATAACATGTTTCCACTGTTCCTCAGTCCAAAGTTGGCCTGCTTTACACCCCTCCAGCCAATACCTGGCATTGTACATATTGATCTTAGGCATATGTACAACTGTTTGGTCAAGGAAAACTATTTCCCAAAGCTCCCCACCACGTAGTTGTTGTGCTGATATTGCTTCAAGAGGTAGTTTGGAATTCTGTTATTAGTTAAGTAACAGAGGATAGCGTGTGAAAATAAATAAATAAATAAATAAATAAGCCTTTGTGCCTTAGCACTATTTGGCCCTGCTGGAGGAGTTTGCATGATCTACCATTTTGTGGCTGAGTTGTGTTGTTCCTTGACGCTTCCACTTCAAAATAATAGCAATAATGGGGCAGATCTAGTACAGCACAAATTTCACATACTTACTTTGGGCAAAGGTGGCATTGTAGCTTAAACTTCAAGCAGCCAATACAGGCTCCATCCCACAGCCCTGAGTTGCACTAAGCAGGTTGAAGAATTTACATAATTATATCATGCATTTTAATTATACTGTATACATAACATATTACATAAATGCTTAATTCAGTTCAGGATCATAGGGGAGCCGCAACTTATCCTGGGAGATGTGTGTTTCAAAAAGTAATATTTCAATGATTTAGAGACCTTGAAATAATCCTTTTAGAGGAATTTGTTAGTCATTCACCCTGCCACAGCACCTCCATATTTCCCACTCTGGATACTGCACCCCCTTCTAGGAAAAGGGCAGAATGAGTAAAGTGACATGATAAATTGCTGGACTTTAAGGGATTTTCAGTGCACTGGTTATTTTAAAGTTTTTCCTACTTGGTTCTTTTCAATAAACGTCTCTCTAAATTGCATCATTTTTCTTGACATACATTTTGTTAGGAACAGCAGTATCCTCCGTGGGACTTTCCAGAGACAGGTCTATTTCATGCAAACTATGGGAAACTGCCTAAATTTTATGTAGGTGGATTTTATTTAATTTAAAAAAAAAGACAACCAGATCTTGCAAAGATCTGAAAATGGGTCAATATTTAAGAAGTCTTTTTTATTTATTTATTTATAAATTATTTAGAATAGACAATTCGCTGCCACTTTAAACTTTTTGTTGAACAGTGACAAAACTAAATAAGTGAAATAATTATATCATATTGGTGACCAATTGCTTATGACATTCCTGTTTGCGTATATTCTTGTGTGTGTTTTATGTTATACATTATGAAAGGAAAGGTTAATAGGATTAACAACTGAAAATTTTGTTCCTGTAAAAATGTTTCAAATGTTCTAATAATATGAAAAAGAAGGTGAATCATTTGTGTTCAGTATAACAAAAATGGTACAAAAATGAGTAGGTACATTAAGTACTGACATTGTGTTCAGAGTCACAGATAAAGGCAATAGCTCTTTATCACCCCTCCAACACTGCATTCCATACTGCAAAACTGTCAAAAGCAAAAATTCTTAATTTAAATGGTACATTAAAAAAAGAAATTAATAGACAGACAACTTACTCTTATTGACACTTACATGAATAGTTGGAGAGAGACTGATGTGGACCAACCCCCAACTGGGAACTTTGCCAGTTGGACCCTGCAGACTGTAAGTGTGTATTGCACTAGATATGCACTAGATAAGCCAACATGCTAGGAACTTGCAAGGGCAGTGCTGCAGTCACAACTACAGGCCAATCAAAATGGGTAATGTTAAGATCTCAGCATCAGATGCTGCAGTTGGTGTTCTACCAACAAGAAGAGGACAAAAAAACTATTTTGCCCAACCAGTACTGAACGTCCTCAAATTAGGGCCTTTACAGTTTTCCATCTTTAAAATCTCAAGATATACTTAAGGGCTGGCTTTTTGATGAAACATTTTGCAGTTTTAATATACTGCCCAGAAGATGATTTTTCATTTCTCTTACCTCAGCCACGTACTGCATCATTGCCATGTGTGCAATCTTTTCTTGGATTGCTCCAAAGTTGTGGATCTTATTCCCAAACTGAGTCCGGTTTGCAGCGTGATCAACCTGATTGAAAAAAACAAATAAATGAATAAATAAATAATATGCAAGTGAAAAAAGACATACAGAAAGAATTCTGGAATTTAATTCTGTTTATTTTTTTAATTCCTTGTGTTTCTCTTACATTATGTTTAATATATTTGCTAATAAAACACCATGCTTTATGATTTTGACATTTATTATGGGCTCAGTACTTGCTCAAGAGCACTGCATAGAGTCTACTATATTATTGGCACATTTGTTTATCCTTTATGTACAGAATGTTTTTTCAAGACACAAACTTAATACAGTGCATTCAGAAAATATTCAGACCCTTTCCCTTTTTCCACATTTTGTTTTGTTGCAGTCTTGTGCTAACATCATTTAAATTACACCCCCCTCATATCAAATAACATTCAGTACTCAAGAACGACAAAATGAAAACTGGATATTAGGAATTTTTGTTCATTTATTAAAAATAAAAAAGTGAAATACTGCATCACATTGATGCAAGTATTCAGATCCTTTGCTGTAACACTTGAAATTTGGAGGATCTCATTCTATCAATTATCACTGAGAGGTTTCTACAGCTTCTTTGGAGTGCACCGGTGGTCAATGCAATTGGTTGGACATGTGACCCTGTAGTTAGGATATAGCGGGTTGGATAATGGATGGATGGATTTTTAGGAAGGAGAAGGTTCCACTGCTGAAAAGGAGTATCAGATTACAAACCAAGCCATGGGGTCGAAGGAACTGTCTGCAGAGCTTAGAAACAGGACTTTGTTGATTCATTGATCTGGGACTGACTACAAAAAAAAAAAAAATCCTGCATAATTGAAGGTTCCAGAGAGCACCGTGGCCTCTATAAATCTTAAACAGAAGAAATCTGAAACAACCACAACTCAACCTAGACATGAACATCTTTGCACACCGTTTCTCTTTTGATTTAACGCATGCTCCATGCAAAGTGTCAGCTTGCATGCGCAGCCACCTACCCGCTGCTTCCTCATGCACAATGATGTCGTGAAGTCTATGCTCTAAGGTTGTAAATACTGTTGTTATTGTCGTTTTAGCAGGGTGCTCAGTGAGTGACATCGAACAGTAAACTTTGTTAAAATGGTATGGAAAAATGCCACTTATCACCTGTTTCTTTAGTCATTTTGGCGTGCGCACTATATGTTCTGTTACCAATACATTTTTCAATTTGAGCTAATCAACAAAGAAACATGGAAAAACAGACTTAGTAAAATAAATAATAGTATTAATTATAATTAATAATTCATTACTTGACACCCAATAACTCTATACAAAGACATTTAAAAGACAAATTGTTAAAATAAATGTACTAATCCACTTTCACGCCAGGCTACTTGCTGCTTGTGCTGATTGACTCATTTGCAAAACAAAGGAATTTAAGGTGGCACAGCATGAAGAATATTTTCGTTGACTTCGAGTGTAAAAGGATTTCAGAATCCTCTTTCTAACGTATATTTTTTAATGATTAAGTCCCTGCTTACCTGTCTGAATTTAGCATTACTTAAACTGGACTGTGTATTAAAATATCAAGAGTTCAAACTGAAGATTCAAAATATTAACACAAATACCAGTGGGAGGTCAAGCATTTGGCTACAGAGCTTCAAAGCTGTGAAATTATTTGTCTGCTTATATAAGAGGCGTCCCTTCAGTCTCAGGCTGAGTCTCAGGTCTGATTAGAGCTGCTGTTTAGCTGGGCATATTACGTTTTTACCGAGACGAATAAAACTACAGGTAGGCCTTCACTAATCTGGTACCAACTGGGATCTGATGTGTGCCAAATTAGTGAAAATGCCGGATTACAGAAGGATCACCTATAAACAGTAGATAAACACTACATCATACCTTTAAAATATCATGTAAATAAGTAAAACTTTGATAATAAAGGAAACAAACATTAAATGAAAAACTAAGTGACATTTTAAGTAATGTAAAGGTACCAAAATGCACAAAATTAAAAACAGTACCCACCCCTCTACCCACTTCACTGCTTTGATATGCTCGTTACTTGATAGTGCCCCTGTGCCTCGAAGTAATCACAACTCCATGGGGATCCATTGGTTCATTGCGATACTTATTGTGGCATTTTGATCTGGGAAGTGAGTGATGTGGTGGTGCAAGGAGGACACCTTACCCCATATTATTACAAAGCAATCATAAATCCCCACCACCCAACTTGATGCTTCAATGTGATGCATGGTGCAATGTGATTAGGGGTTCACCGGGGACACCTCTCTCTTATTGCTTTGAAGCAATCTTAACTTCATTAGGATTTATTGGTTCAATATGGTGCAGGGTGCAGCACATCAGGGAGGCAGCTATGAAGAGAGATGCAGTGTGAAGCACAACACACTTGGGAGTATACAGGGAAATGTATTGCAGATCCAACACTAATGCCGAACAAGCAAAGGAACCGTACTATTGGGAGGCAGATTGGCAAAGGTCTGCCTGTGTTATAACAATTGTAAACCGTTAATTGGCAAATTCCAAGCTGTAATCCTGTCCATGCAAAAGAGATCAGAGTATACTATGGACCTTGGAATCACAGGAAGAAAAGATTCTGTCATCATAATAGATAGCACAGAATAGAATGAGACTGAGTGAAGAGAATGCCCAAGAGAGTCTGACTGGCCAAAGGGCAGAGGTCTTGAGGACCAAAAGAATGTGTGAATTATAACTGTTGATTGAATATGTAATTAGTAAACTGTATTTGCATTTTTACATGTGAACGTCTTACAGCAATCTGACCCTGCAAAAGTAAACTGAAATCAACAGAACTGAACCTTCATGTGTATTAAAGGAAACTTGACGGCACTCTGAGGGACACAGAAAACACAAAGTTCAGCTTTTTAACAATAAGAATTAGTGTTCATATATATATATATATATATATATATATCTCAATGGCACATCTGTCAAAATCTTGCTGCCACAGAAATAAATGAAACTAATTGAAATGAATTCAAATACGTGTAACTCAACAACTTTAATGTCACTCATGAACACACTCACTTAAGGTTTCTCTCCATAGGGTTTATTACATGGACTAATAAACTGCATTGCATTTTCACCTTCAACAGACGGCATAGACACAATAATCTAATAAAGGATATTTTAAATAGAAAACAAAGATGGGAAATAAAGACTGGAAAAAAATATTGGACTATTACAAAAAGTAACGTAGCTGACCTTACGACAAAGGTGGTTTGAGACTCGCATTTTGCTACATTGATGAGTGCTGATAAATAGAATGGTAAATAAAATTAAATGAGATTAATACTGCTGCTTTTTTTTTTCATTTTCTATTTAGGGATGCTCCCATCTATCGGCTGCCAATCTAAATTGGCCAATTTTCACTAAAAAGGACCCAATCGGTAAAGGGCCGATCACAAAAAATATTCTTTTCAGTGCCTGTATTTCTAGTCTTTATGGTAATATAGTTGCAGTGCTCCTTTACATAAGGTATTACGGCAGTTGAACCAGCATCTTTCTTTTTTTTTTGCAGCAAAATTCACACAGTGTAAAGTTGAGGCTTGCTGTACCAGACTGCAAGACACGATTAGAATATTAGCCTTTACATAAAAGAAAGCGGAGTAATAAACTGCATGAAAACTAAGAGAAGTTGTCCCGTGCCATTAAACAAATGGCCTGAAAAGCTGCTTTAATGATTTCGGAACTTTTTATTTTGTCCTTTGAATTAAAGCAGACACCATTTGAGTTTGGACAGCAAGCTTGTTTTAAGTGCAGCAGCTTGAATTTTTAATTAGGAAAAGAAAAGATAAAGACACATTTGAAATTTGTGATTAGTAAACAATAGGCTTGTAAGCTTAACAGTAAAATGTTTAGCATGTTAGTCTTGTGTCTTCTTGATGAACTACTTATGAACATTTGAAACATTTGCAGCTGTTTTAAAGATTTGTACCATTTATTACTTGTTGATGTGTGTCATAGAGCATAAGCTTTGGTAGGGAAGAAGTACCACATAATTAAAATAGTAATCCATGTTTATATTTATATGTCAAAAATTATGAATGTCTAGCTGATATATTGAATGGAGAAAAAAAACCAAATATAGTAAATACATATTTTAAACACCAAAAAAAAAAATCTTTACTGCAAATAATGATTAAAACCTATAAGTGCGTATATTGCCAATATCAATTAACTGAATGTGTGTGAATACATCATTTATTTGTTGTTAGAGAAATGGTGAAAAACTACTTTCACAATTGAGCCTTTTCTCAGGTAGGTACAGAAAAAAAAATTAAACAACAGGGCAGCTTGTGATTATGAGAAGCATTTTATTTATTTAATGAACAATAAGCCTACAGAATTTTATTTTTTAATAAAAATGAACAGTTAACATATGGGGTCTAAAGTTTATTATAAAAGTACACTGTAATATAAGGCATAAGGCTTATATGTGTCTGGCTATGCAGGAGCTTAATATAAAAACATTTTTAAAGGGATAAAAAAGGGGAAAAAAAATCTATACTGGAATCAGCGAATCGAGTAACATGAAATCGGTGATTGGTATCTGCCTTACAAGATGTGATTGGAGCATCCCAAACTTAATCACAGTGTTAGTGATTATCATTTACTAATGGAATCCCAACTGCTGTGCTGATGTTTGTGATGGGTCTTCAGTTTGAATTAAAAGTGCAATGTATTTTATTGCTGCTTGTGTTTTAAAGTAGTTTCCACTATGTGGTGTATTCTAAACAGTAAGGCTGAATCTGTCCAAAAAAGTTTAACTGCTGGCAGGACACAGATCAGTTTGTACCCAATACTTCTGGTGTAAGCTGCAGTCACCCTATGGCAATTAAAAATAGACATTAATAGGTTTTAGACAATAATTTTCTCCCCCATGACCAAGTCACAGAAAATAAAATGCCAGCAGCCAAATTAATTAGCATTCTAGATTAGAAAATTTCAAATCTTCTATCTAATCCAAAATAACCATTTAGGTTGATGCTTATCTATTAAAAATATGGGTACAATTCCTCCCAAACATCCGGTTTCATGCATGCACTTAAAGATTTACAGCTTTGTAAAACATAAGCTTTATGTGAAGAGGTTTGGGGAAACTCCCCTAGAGCGTGACCAGAAGCAGGCAACAAACTGCAAGCCTATGTTCTCACTTCTAGGAAGCACAATATGACTTGGTGGAAATGAAATATGCATCTGGGTAACTTTGTGGGTGTATCTGAAGAAATTTCAAATAGCAAAACCTGCAGATTGGGGTGTGTGTGTGTGTGTGTGTGTGTGTAAGTGTAAAGTAGGCACAAGACTGTCAAAATTGTTAGTTTGATTTTAACAGCACTCTACTAATGCTAGCTGAATTACACTTATAGAAAGTGTGAATTGTGCCTCTGCTGCAACCTTATGTATGGAGACCAAATATCTAAAATAAATGTATTGTACATGAGTATGTAATATTTAAAGCTACTGAGGTACGTTTGTATTTTAACCTATTTGTGCTTATACATTAAGGGTAGAGGTAAAATCAAGGTGGCAGTACTTTACAGTATACATGTATACAGTATGCATACTTTATAGTATAAACATTATATGCAATTTTCCAAAATTTAGAAACATTTTCATGATAAAATGAGATGTTATTCTATTGCAAAACTGCTCATAACAGTCCCACATAAACAAATCTGCCCACAAAAAGCACATTTAGTCCCAAAACTTCTCAGCTTTCAAGTCAAAGTGTTTGTTTACCAGTCTGTCGGTAACCTCAGTTAAATGGCATTTGGTTCAGGGATTTCTGCAGCAGTGCACACAAGCTAGAATTCATTTTATTAAAAATGTACTAATATGTTGTATGTTTTATTCTTACAGATGCAAAGTGAAAATTTTAGCACTGCTGCAGAGGACCCCATAAATAAATGACAGTATCATTTAGAGAGTGCCCATTATTTGTTAATAGTTGATTGCCCTTAAGTTATAATGTATTTTTGTGTGTGTGTTCTTGCAGCCTTAGCGGTGTAGTTATAAAGAGTGGCAAAATCAAAGCATCTCTTGGTTATTGGCTACATCACCACAGATATGCAAGATGTTAGCAGCTTAACCATTCTGGGATATCACCTGCTGGAAGCTTTTTCATTTTCTGGGCTGGAGGCAGGAACGTTTCTCATTATTTTCCTCTAGTTTGGCGTTTCTCGTATTCAGTCCTGGAGGCATCCCGTTGCTACCGATTTTCATTCCAACCAGTTTCACAATCAGCAAGTATTTTATTTCTAACAAATTTTAGGGTTTAGTGAATTGTTCTTTTTCTTTCTCTTACTCTGCATTCAGGAAAACACAACCATGTAAAGATTTCTGTTTATAAGAATGTATTGTTTGTATCACTTAAATCCTCAACTCTCTTTTTATTTTGAATTAATTCATCTTTATGCTGTGGAGTTCCCTATATTCATTGTATGCTATAACAACAATCAACAAAGAGTGAAGAAAATGCAGGAGTTAACATTACTGAATGCTGAAAGGCTGCTGCTACTACAGTGTTATACCCATTAAAGAACTGGATAGTAAGCAATGCCTTAAACAACAAGAACAAGCGGAGAAGTGGAATGAAAATAATGATGATGGAAATCTTTAAACCAACACTAAAAATGTATCCTCATGAACATACATTAATGCTTGCAACATATCAATTCAGTTCTAGGAAACCACATTTTATAATTTTTGAATTGACACTAAAACATAGAAACTGGGAAAAACAGCTTGCTTAAATTAAATTAAAAACAGAAATGGTTGGAACAAAAACCTACAGCCTCTTTCTCCAAAAATGAACTTGAGAAGCACTGCTCTAGTGGATATAGCAAGCAACCTGGCAGGAAAGAGTTCAAGAAAACAACGCAAGATGATAAACAAAGTCTTTCTTTTCAAAAATGAAAATTCTAAAATAAATAAAAAATGACAAGTTTTTAAATTGTAGATTTATCTGCAGTGCACTAAGAAGCTGAAAATAAAATTTTAGTCTTTGAACAAGGTACCAAAATCAAACTACAGATCTTCAAAGTAAAACTATATGCGCTTTGCAAACTTTTAACAGATAAAAAGGCAAAGTTGCCCGCTAATAAGTTTACTAATGTTTATCCATAATATCTACTGTAAAAGTTCATAACCTTAAAGTAGAATATAAATTTTGTTAAAACTTTATAAACAAAGGCAAAGCATTGTCAAATTTGTCACTAAACAGAAAGGGAACATTTTTGTGTATCTTTCACTTCAAGTGTCTAAAGCTTCATGTCAACAATGTGAAAAATGTATTGAAAGACTGTTAAATTTTATTTTCAACTTTCTAGTGAACTATTCAAATCCACATTTTTTTTTTTTTTTTGCTTTTTTTCTTTAAAATGTTGTCGGTTCACTAAGTAGACACAGTAATCTTTTGTGCCCCTTTGTGTAAAGCATGCGACCTGCTGACACAATGCCATCAAAGTGTTACCAGTGCAGTTATACAAGTAATGATTTAGTTAATTCATTTTTAAACTTGCTGACAAACATATCAGAGAAGGATGTATCATTAGGTAATATTTTCTTCACAATTCTTCCTGCGGCACACAGCAGGAAACTACTAAAGCTGACCAAAGGTTTTACAGCACCACCTGTGCCACAGGAAGCTTACAGTAAACCACAGGCAAGTTTTTTTTTATTCCTACATAAAGATACACATGGCAGGGGAGTCCTTTAGACATGGGGCCCACTTAGTCTTTATTACCCACCTTTTCTGTTATACCTTGTAGAACACTGAACAAACAATCACAAAAACATTGTTTGCACAAAGTCTGAAAACAAATACACCACCTACAACACCAGAAGGGGCACTGACACAAAATGAGGTTTAAAAAAAAGGCTCAGCACAGGTCAGCTTGTGTCATCATCATCATCATCGTGGTCCAGAAACTTAAGGAATGATTCAAGTTTTATTATATGATTTTTTTTTTTAATACGAGATATTTAGTAAGGTGGCACGGTGGCGCAGTGCTGCATCGCAGTTAGGAGAACTGGGTTCGCTTCCCAGGTCCTCCCTGTGTGGAGTTTGCGTGTTCTCCCCGTGTCTGCATGGGTTTCCTCCGGGTATTCTGGTTTCCTCCCACAGTCCAAAGACATGCGGGTTAGGTGCATTGGCGATCCTAAATTGTCTCTAGTGTGTGCTTGGTGTGTGTGTGTGTACCCTGCAGTGGGCTGGTGCCCTGCCTGGGGTTTGTTTCCTGCCTTGCGCCCTGTTTTGGCTGGGATTGGCTCTGGCAGACCCCTGTGACCCTGTAGTTAGGATACAGCAGGTTGGATAATGGATGGCTGGATGGATATTTAGTAAACAGGCACTTGCAGCAAAGTGGTATGTACAAGTGCATATACAGAGTAATCTTTTGGTTTATTCTATGTATATAGCATTTTTAATAATGACAATTGACCCTATGATTTTCTGCACAGTAAAGAAAAAACTATTAACTCAAAATGTACCAAGTAATGGTGATTGAAAAAGAGGTGCGGAGTTCGCATCACAGAGACAGAATTCCTGTGCAAGCATATCAGAATATCAAAAATTCTCAAAATTTACAGCTCAATGAACAGAGGTAGTAAAAATTCCAAAAAAGAAATGTAATCAGTGATAATTTCAGTTTAAGATAGCAGTTTCCTTTCTGATAGACTTATTCAAAGAATAATCTATAGCCATAGAGTTTCACCCAGAATTTGAGAATAAAGAACCATGGATGCTAGCTTCAACATAGGGTGCTTTAGGCGAAAAGAACAAAAAACCCTCAAATATCAACGTAAATAAAAATATCTACATTCAATAGCCAACTACTGACACACATCTTGCTTGAGTTCGGAGACTATTTGTGGTATTTTGTGTTATTTGTGTCTCCCATATCCAAGGTAACATTCCAGCATATAGCAGAAGACATAGCACTAATGATGTCTGAATTGGCGGTGGACTTAAAAGGTCATCAAAACAATGTCATGGCGTCCAACTTTAGGATCCTAAAACTCTTTTTTCCTTTCCTCTTTTTCCTTGTGATTTATTTATTTTTAATTTCCCGGTATTTCATTACGTGCTTTCATTTTTTGGTTTCCAATTACAATCTTGTGCTCTATATTTTGATGATTTAGTTTGCTCCATCTCCAGTTTTGACCTCTGTCCTTTACAGTATCAAAAAAGTTAGCAAAGGACCATAGAAATGTTTATACAAATCCTAAATACAAAGACATAATTGAGTACCCTTGTCTTCAATACATATCAGACCGGAGGTTTTAAATACCAGAGTACACAGATCCCAAATTTTCTGTTATTTAAGAACAGTCATGCTATTGGAAACAATGAAAATAATAATCCAAAGCTTTGTCTGAAGCTTGTTATCTATAATATTACATATTTCATAAAAAACAGCAGTCACAACAAAATTATTAATCTTTCAACTACAGTAGAACAAAAGACAAAGACACAACAAAATAAAAATGAACGATCAACACTAGCTTTGAAGGCATTGCTAAACACCGATTTAATTGAAAATACAGAGATGAGCCACAACATTAAAACCACTGACAGGTGAAGTGAATAACGTTGATTATCTTGTTACAATGGTACCTGTCAAGGGGTGGGATATATCAGGCAACAAGTGAACAGTCAGTTCTTGAAGGAAATGCATTGGGAAGAAGAAACAGGCAAGCATAAGGATCTGAGCAACTATGATTTGAGCCAAATTGTGAAGGCTAGATGGCCCCTATGTTCAGAACTGCATCCCCTCAACCAGAATTAAGCATTCAGAAACTGTAGAATTATCAGAACATAAATTGCCATATCAAGAACAGAATCCTGTATCCTTTCTTATGATATATTCATATGATGTTTACAAAACACATAAGATGGTCTCTCTCCCACCCATCTGTTTCTAAACCCACTTAACCTAATTTCTAGTTTCCAGGCTATGTTACTCCAGAGGATAAGGCACTTGGCAGGAACTAATCCTGGCTATAGTGATTGCCTATGCAATGCATGCTTATTGACACAGGACCCAATTTAAAATGACTAATTACACAAAACCAGTCTCTTTATAGCTGAACCACCAAAAAAGACCACATTGTGAAGGTACTTCAGCATATAATTAAACAAATCAAGATGAAAAACAAACTCTGCACATGTTCATGTATTGTATACCAAAAATAACAACTACATGATGTTGTAGCTTGCCCTCTAACAAACAAGGAACCATAAGATGAAAACAACCTAATAAGCAAGCAGCATTTCCTAAGCTTACTATTGTTTTCCCCATGTGAACATAAGGGATTTTTTTTGCTATACTGTAGATCAAAAAAAAAAAAAAACTACTGGCTGATAGAAAAGTTTATATAATGAATAGTACATATATACTCAGCAAAAAAAGAAACGTCCTCTGACTTTCAACTGTTTTTACTTTCAGTAGACTTAATGTGTAAATATTTGTATGAACACTAGAAGAGTCAACACCATAAGACATAAACTAAAAATGTTTCACAATGTGTCCCTGAATGAAGGGAGGCTCAAAATCAAAAGTACCAGTCAGTATTTGGTGTGGCCACCAGCTGCTTGAAGTACTGCAGTGCATCTCCTCCTCATGGACTGGACCAGATTTGTCAGTTCTTGCTGTGAGATGTTACCCCAGATGTTGCCACCAATGCACTTGCAAGTTCCTGGACATTTCTGGGGGGAATGGCCCTAGCCCTCACCCTGCGATCCAACAGGTCCCAGACGTGCTCAATGGGATTAAGATCCGGGCTCTTCCACTGCGAGGATTATCAGCTGTCCTTCCTGTCTCCCTGTAGCGCTGTCTTATGCGTCTCACAGTGCGGACATGGCAATTTATTGCCCTAGCCACATCAGCAGTCCTCATGCCTCCCTGCAGCATGCCTAATGCACGTTCACGCAGATAAGCAGGGACCCTGGGCATCTTTCTTTGGGTGTTTTTCACAGTCGGTAGACAAGTCTCTTCAGTGTCCTGCGTTTTTAGAACTGTGACCTTAAATGCCTACTTTCTGTAAGCTTTTAAGGTCTTAACGACCATTCCACAGGTGCATGTTAATTAATTGATTATGGTTAATTGAACATGCATGGAAAACATTGTTTAAACCCTTTACAATGAAGATCTGTAAAGTTATTTGGATTTTTAAAACATTATTGTTGAAATACACAGTCCTGAAAAAGAGACGTTTCTTTTTTTGCTGAGTATATATATTAGATTACACTTCTGTTTAAACACTCAAACTCCTACAACAGAAGAGCTGTCTTCCACAAGTTTCACTTTGCTGTATTAAGTCGCAGAGCACTTACAGAGCACTAAGTTAGCTGGAAACTGCACTATACGAATAATAGTAACACGTGTGTACTGCGGCTGTGAGTGACTCACAGGGATTATCTTATGATTACTTAACTGGAGGTTACAACTTAAAATCATTACAAAAGTCATGTAGTGTGTTAAGTAGAGTGACAGGGCTAAACATAACTTTTGGGCAGTGGTGGTAAACCAGCAATAACCGGTCATGTAATGTGACATAGCACTCTCTGTCCAGCCTCAAAAAAATGTCACAAGTCATTGGGGGGTTCAGTTAGAAATAAAATACTGTACATACAATGCCTAAAAACATGGCATGCCTGAGTGAAGAAAAGAGGAGGAAAAAATAAGACGCTCTACATCGAATGGCTGCCAAAAAAATGAGTTGGGCTTAGAAGTCCTGAGGGTCTTGTGCAATCCATCATCCCCTCTGATAACTAGTTGTGTAATCTGACATCTAACAAAGTCAACAAGGGCTAGAAACTGCAGTCATTAAGTGTGACATGCTCTTCTACTGAAAGTTGTGTAGTGTAATGCTAGCCATATCTGTTTTTCGGGCATTTGCGCAATATATCAACTTACAAATAAGCACAGAAACATTTTTTCTCATTAATTAGAAAAATGCAAAAACCAAAGTAGGAAGTACTTAAGTATGTTTTTTTTTTCTTATCAGAATAAAAACCTATTATTACATGTACATGGAATTGGGTACACTTCAATTTAAACCATGCAAGAGGTCAGAAAATAAACAACGCCCACTAGGACTGGGAACTGGTAGCTCACCTTAAAAATGAATTGGTCACACTCCTATTATACAATTTAAACTCCTTACTTGTCATGGAATATAATCTTAAATTAAACCTCCATCAGAATGATTGTACCAGCATTTCTTTAACGGCATACAGAAAGGTTTAGTAAATACCAAAGAGTATCAGAGGTGGGTAGTAATGAGTTACATTTTCTCCGTTAGATTTACTTGAGTAACTTTTTAAAAGAATTGTACTTCCAAGACTAGTTTTACTGCACCATACTTTTTACTTTTACTTGAGTACATTTGTGAAGAAGAAACACTACCCTCACTCCGCTACATTGGGCAACACTCGACTCTTTACTTTTTTCCATTTTCACATTACAATGTTTTTGCAAGAGAGAAGTCACCAGTGGATCTACTGCATGACTGTTTCACCAATCAGACTTAGCAACAATAATCACATGACTCCATTTCACCATTCAGACATAGCCACGCAATCACATGACCACACACAAACTTCCTGCGTCTGCTGCCTGTGAGACTTTTTACTCATGCAGGGCTCCTGTTCACTGCTAAACGGTCACAGCTTCACTGCAAGAACCTTGAGAGCCAACTCCTGCTGAAGCTTAACCATCACTTCACTGAGTGAAGAACAAGCACATTTTAACCAAACATCCACAGACAGCCATAGTAAAGTGAGACTTCTATGTGCACAAGCTGCCTTGTTCTGATGTTATTTTCTATCAGCTGTGCCATTTGGAGGGCAAGTGTGTGATGATGTCGGTCCCCTACAGACTCCCTCTTCCCACATGGGAATCTGCTGAACCCACATCGTCGATAGTTATGACCGAGATGAGCTGACATATGAGGATAATTTACTGATGAGGCCAGAGGATGGGGGAAAAAGTGCTTTTATTAAAAACCAGTCAAAACAAAAGTATAATTAGCAAAAGTGTCAATGGTGCAGTGTTCTAAAAACAGTACATATATAAATTCTATATACAGTAAATATAAATCTTGTATTTCTGTTCTGGCCCATCTAGCCCCTTTTACTTTTACATTGGAAAGTACACAGAGCAAAGACTGCAGAAGGTGAAGAGGGAGGAAATGAGGAAAGTTCACTGGCAGGCACTGTGTGGTAGCATATGGCGATAGAACATTGCATCAAATGATCAACCACACCCTCTTTCTAGATAATAACAGATAAATGGATTTATGTTAGAAGACTGATTTACCACCAATTCCCATTTGTTTAGTTGTACTTTGTGCATGTGTGTTTCTCAGGTACAGTATATGCTCTGTCAATTACTGTGTATGTTGTAAGTTCAGTTGTGAATCAGTGTATAGTGACAACAAATACAAAAAGAACTTGTGCTCCTCCTGCTGGTCTTCAAGAGAGTGCAACTCACAGATTTATAATGTGAACACATGGCAAAATGAGCTTTTCTCTACCCATATTCCAATGCAAGGATTTCTTTCATCCCATTTAGCTATCCAATGTTCATACCATAATGTCAATTTTCAAATACAATTTAGAGCAAAAACCAGTTAAAACATGACTTCAAGCTATTCTATAAAATGTATTTTGCTTATCATTTTTTGGGCTGGTGTCCTTCTTTCGCCTGCTCCCGTTAGGGGTTGCCACAGCGGATCATCTTCTTCCATATCTTTCTGTCCTCTCCATCTTGTTCTGTTACACCCATCACCTGCATGTTATCTCTCACCACAGCCATAAACCTTTGCTTAGGCCTTCCTCTTTTCCTCTTCCTTGGCAGCTCTATACTTAGCATCCTTCTCCCAATATACCCAGCATCTCTCCCCTGCACGTCCAAACCAACTCAATCTCGCCTCTCTGACTTGGTCTCCCAACCGTCCAACTTGAGCTGACCCTCTAATGTACTCATTTATAATCCTATCTATCCTCATCACACCCAATGCAAATCTTAGAATCTTTAACTCTGCCACCTCCAGCTCTGTCTCCTGCTTTCTGGTCAGTGCCACCGTCTCCAACCCATATAAGGAAGCTGTTCTCACTACTGTCCTGTAGGCCTTCCCTTTCACTTTTGCTGTCACAAATTACTCCTGACACTCTTCTCCACTCATTCCACCCTGCCTGCACTTTTTTTTTTCACCTCTCTTCCACAATCCCCATTACTCTGTACTGTTGATCCCAAGTATTTAAACTCATCCACCTTCACCAACTCTACTCCCTGTATCTTCACCATTCCACTGACCTCCCTCTCATTAACACAAATGTATTCTGTCTTGCTCCAACTTTTATTCCTCTCCTCTCTAGAGCATATCTCCACCTCTCCAGGGTCTCATCAACCTGCTCCTTACTATCGCTACAGATCACAATGTCATCAGCAAACATCATAGTCCACGGGGACTCCTGTCTAATCTCACCTGTCAACCTGTCCATCACCAGTGCAAATAAGAAAGGGATCAGAGTCGATCCCTGATGTAATCCCACCTCCAACTTGAATGCATCCGTCACTCCTACCTCAGACCTCATCACTGTCACACTTCCCTCGTACATATCCTGTACAACTCTTACATACTTCTCTGCCACTCTCAACTTCCTCATACAATACCACAACTCCTCTTGATGCACCCTGTCATATGCTTTCTTCAGGTGCACAAAGATGCACTGCAACTCCTTCTGGCTTTCTCTAAACTTCTCCATCGACATCCTGAGAGCAAACATTGCATCTGTGGTGCTCTTTCGTGGCATGAAACCATACTTCTGCTCACTAATCATCACCTCACTTCTTAACCTAGCTTACACTACTCTTTCCCATAACTTCATTCTGTGGCTCATCAATTTTATTCCCCTGTAGTTACTGCAGTCCTGCACATCCCCCTTATTCTTGAATATCAGCACCAGTACATTTCTTCTACACCCCTCAGGCATCCTCTCGCTTTCCAAGATTTCATTAAACAATCTAGTTAGAAATTCCACTGCCATCTCTCCTAAACACCTCCATGTTTCCATAGGTATGTCATCTAGACCAACAGCCTTTACATTTTTCATCCTCTTCATAGCTGTCCTTACTTCAAACTTGCTAATCCACTGCACTTCCTGATTCATTATCTCCACATCATCCAACCTCTACTCTCTCTCGATCTCTTCATTCATCAGCCTTTCAAAGTACTCTTTCCATCTGCTCAACACACTCTCCTTGTTTGTGAGTATGTTTCCATCTTTATCCTTTATCACCCTAACCTGCCGCACAATTTTCCCAGCTCAGCCCCTCTGTCTAGCAACTGGTACAGGTCGATATGATTAAAAAAAAATATATGCACTAAGGAGGCTAGTACCCTTACACTAGCCATGTACTACAGAAATGTTAATGCCAAAATTAATAACTTGATGTTCTCTTACCGCTTTGCTGATGACTCCTTTCATTGTACCAGAGAGGGCAGCTGCCATGCCAAAACGCCCATTGTTTAAAATGTTCATTGCCACCTTGAAGCCACCTCCAACCTCACCCAGCACATTCTCCACAGGTACGCGTACAGAATCAAAGTGGACTTCAGCTGTGTTGGAGGCCTTGATGCCCATCTTTTTCTCTGGAGGACCACTATAAGATAATGAAAGAAAGGTTTTAGAAAAGACATACATATAAATTTAATTTAAAATACATAGTTTAATATGGCACAAATGAATCATCGCTAGATCGGCCAACTGGATTTAGATGTCACAGAATTAGTTCAGCTGTAACATTGCAACCGGTACACATGTCGTAAATGTAGAAAGGACGGTCCTTGCATGTGTGCGAACTGTTAACATTTGAATCTGATGACTACATATAGCGCTGAACTGACCTCTCTGTACTATTCTTTCCTCTGCATGTCCTGGAGTACAAAAGATACACCACCATACAACAACGTGGAGACTGGCAAGATTGGGAAAAGAAAAGAAAAAAAAACACGTGGTCACTGATGACAACTGCAAGATGTTTTGCGAATGAATATGAATAATATTGCATCCATGCCACAATGTTTTCCGAAATGTACTATACGGGTCATAAAATGAGTTATTACAAATATATAAAATATATAAACATATACCTATGTCTCTGTTTTTTTGTCAGTGTGGCTTTGACATCATAGACCATAAGGTACATGCTAATTCTGCATAAGCAGGAACACTAAAAAAAAAACTGAATAAAAAAAATAAGTGACAGTGAGATACGAATAAGGCAAATTCACCAGCGTTTGTGTGTCAGCGTTTATCCCTGCAGATCAGAGAATGTCTAGTTCCATTGCCTCAAAACACCACTCACATCGACAGTTCTTTCCAGTTTCAAATAAAAACTAACAGCGTCAGATCCCTAGGGTGGTAGCATGTACCGTGATCGTGACAGAGAATAAAAGTGAAAAAAAATGGTATCTTTTACAAGTACTATAAATGTACACCGTCTGTTACAGACGCAAACCAAATGCATGTGTGTACTGTATAATATTAACAATAAGAGCAGCTCACTACTGAATGGCAAATATAGGAGGCAGTTGGGATTGAACCGGGGACTCTTGATTACAAGTCAGCAAATCTTACCGCTACACCACAGAAGCTGTTGTCCCATCTTTGATCCTTTTGTGAAAGAGTTTATTTGACCTTTGGACTTCAGGCTTCACACATTATATAGTTTATGCCAAAATTTTGCCATTTACTACTGAAATATGTGCACGTTCTACGGCGGTGGAGGGATGCAATAGCAGGCTGCTTGCTGCTTGTCTTTATCAGCACATTTAGAAGACAAAAATGAGGCTGACGGAGTGGTGCAATGGGATTTAAGGTGGGCCAGATCTACGAGTTTTCTCATAGGCTTTGTCTCTTAACACTAGAATTACCAAAGAGTAGATAGGAGGGCCACCAAAATGAGAAGTGAAGAAGTTACAAGGTATAATGAGTTAGGCTCTCGCCTGGGTGCTTCACTAGTAACAGTTTTACGGGAGAGTGGAAAAGACAAACCCATTGTTAAAAGAAATACACACACATACACACACGACATCTCAGCAGAAGGTACAAAAGAAAAAACTCTGAAGTCAGTTAGAATATGGTTCTGTGGTCTGATAAGACCAAAATTGTGCCTTGTGGCTATCAGTAAACACTGTGTTGGGCATTAACCAAACAATGCACTTGATCAAAAATACACTATCCACACTGTGAAACATGGTGGTGGCAGCATCATGCTGTGTGGATACTTTCAGCAGCAGTCTCTGGAAGGCTTGTAAGGGGAGAGGGAAAATAATTGCAGAAAAATACATGGAACTCCAATAGAAAACCCTGATGCAGTCTGCAAGAACCCTGCACCTTGGAAGAAGGTTCGTTTTCCAAAAAGACAATGATCGTAAGTGAAAAGTCAAATCCGAAACAGGTACAGCTTAAAACAACAATGTTAATCAATGTGCTATAAATCCAAATTAAATCCTGTATGGTTCAATGTTGTATAATTATAACATATGCACACTTGTTAAGGGGTGAATACTTTTTATAGGTGCTGAATGATGCCTACATGAACACACATTTTATAATATTTATACAAACAAATTGGTGCTACAAATTGCTAAGAGAAAGGCCGTTACAACATTAAATGAAGTCACTGACCTCATTACTTTGGAACACTCCCCTTCCCCCAGTGGTGTGTTAAATTAATTAGTACATTGAGGGTTTCTTAAAGCATTAATAAATCTAATGCACCTGAATTATTTATTATAGTAGTGAATTGCATATTTAAGAACATAGGTGGAAATTAAGTATTTGTGCAGTTAAAGTTAACTCTCGCGGAGGCAGACATGATTCTCAAACGAGAATACACATCTGGGGACAGCACGTTTCAAAAAGAGTGTAGTAAATAGCAATGAAATCCTGTGCTGCAAAGAATTCTTCATAAAACACCCACCCTCCATTCGTCCAATCCATGCATCTTAAACCACCGCCGGGATTCCGGAAGAGAGCAAATGAAATTGAGAAAAAAAAAAAAACCTTGCCGCTGAGCTTAAAAGCTATAAAAAGCTACAATTGCCTTTATCCATTCAGGAGCTCAGTAGCACAAGGTAACTGATGCTTAATGATTAATTTGTATATTTTAATGAGTCCTGCAAGAGAAGACAGAGCTACTTGGCTACACGCATTTGAGATGTGCTTCTAACTGCTATATCATCTTTCTGTCATTTTGACTATTGCATTACTATGTGTCATACATGTGAACACAGTCTATATAAGCATTGTGCTCTATGGGTACACAATGTGTTAAAACACTGTGATTACATTCTAGCAAGGCATGTTTGAATTTCCAATTCGACAGAAATGTTAACTTCTTTTAGTTATTCATTTAGACATGTAGTCAGAAGGTGGATGCTATGTATCCTTGTCACTCTTCTGCTGGTGTCATTAAGCAGATTTGCGGATTTAAGTATTTGGAGTATTGAAATTGGCATCTCCTGTGGCTCATTGTCATCAGTGTTCTTAACACCAGTCCTTTTCACAGTGTGTGACACACCATTTATCTCAAATGTTTATTTTGCAATTCTTATTTTCACAAAGATAACTGCCAATTTTTTCAAACTTACACTGACTCCTGCACTATCATGGTAATGCTGAACAAAAGAGAGCACACTCAGCACCTGTGACAGCACATCATTCACATTTGATGTTTTCCATTGCCAATGTATAATCTGAATGTACAGAAAGGCATTTTCTTTGCAACAGGTAAGGTTTATTTTTAACATGCCTAATGTGCTCTCTGCACATGCAACACACTTGTTTAATGAGGGTCTTATAGCAGAGTTTTCGGCTTTACAGATTGTCATAATCAGAAGTTTGCTCTCGATTAGAAAAGGTTAACAAAAGCATTTGTGCTCTTTGCAGTTAAACTTTAAAAAACACCTTCAGGAGGCACTGGATTGCTTTGGAAATGTGACACTTTGTACTAACTGTTCCCACCCAGTTTAACTCTTTCAGGGCTGATGTTGACTTTTGTCAAAAGGAGGGGTTGACGATGGTAATCAACTATCATAACCAGCTAGAAAGAAAGTTAGCTTCATTGATTTTGGCCGAGATTTCCTGCTCTCCCATGAATAGCAAGGCACAAACAACAGCAAAAATGGCCCTGACACCTGGCGAGAGATCCAAGTGGACTCCGGGGACGACGTTTTGCCCGTTCTCTCTGAACTGAACTATGATTTGTCAGACTCTGATTTTCATACAAGCGATCAAAGACGATTGTGAGGTGCCAGCTTCAGGTGATTGGTCCCCAGCTATTCCTGGTGCTGAACAGGTACAAACCTATGGCACTGTTCGCCTGGGAGGACTGCCACTTAACAATGACAAGAGGTAGAAGCCAGATTGCAATACACTGCACTGCGACAGTGATGGCTGCTGCTGCTGGCCCAGTCACGCAAAAACAGCCTGGCAACAAGCCTGCCACACATCCTTGGCAAACTGGCAGCCACAGCATGCAACAACAGACATTTTATGTTGATGTCTGTGTGACGCCATTGCATTTCAGAAAATTGTTTTTTGGAAAAAATATTCAGCCCTCAAAGAGTTAAAGCACAATTCACTGATGGTTGTCTCCAGACATACATGAGTCTGGCTTTAGTGAGACTATTTAAGTCAGAAGCTGCTAAGCACTTAATGGGTTGTGGGAATTTAAAACAAACTTCTGAGCCTTGTACCTGAACAAAAAGAATTAACATTTAGAAAGAATTTAGATGAAGTATTGGGACAACTTAGCTATTATCCAATGGAAAAGTATGATAGACTGCATTATGAAGTTTTTAGTCTTTATTGCATAAAATGTTCTTCAGCAGTGCTTCATGCTGCATTATGCACGATTCAACAGGTAAGACTGCCCACTTAAGAAATCTATAGTCTTTGCTTTTCTAAACTGTTAACCTTTCTAATAAATATTAAAAAGATATCACCTTTACCTTGGGAATTTTTAATCCAGCTTCCCTGGCTGTGCAGTCATTTCTGTTAATTTTCAATTAGAAAACATCACTCCAGGTTTTACACCACATTCAGCATGAGTGAAAAACAACCAAAGCATCCCACTTGTCTGAATGCTATCCATTAACAGTGGACCTGTTGAATATCATATTTTGTATTTATCGCAGTACATTAAGTTCTTATTTATTATGTTATTTCACAGAATGTACTGTATATTGCAAGGCTAAATTTAGCTTTTGACATTGAGAAAACAACTGCCAATAAGAATGCCCTTGTTACATGTGGAGCAACAGAGGTTTACAGTGTTTAGCACTGATGCCTTATAGTTCTAGTGACCCGGGTTCATTCCACACCATAGACACAGTCTGTTTGGAGTCTTGGCATTGTTTCTGTGTCAATAAACCATCTTCTGTGGTGTCAGTGTTTCTTCTTCAATCCCAAAGACATGCATGTCAGGTTACTTGCAGATTCTAAACTGACCTAGTGTCAGCGTATATGGAAATTCAAGTCAGGACAGTCCATCTCAGGCTAGCATCCTGTCCAGGTTTGGTTCATGTCTTGCAATGTGGTTGGGATGGGCTCTAGTTTCCTGTGACCATGCATTAACAAATGTAGTTTAAAAAAAATAAAGTAGTTACATATGGAAGACAAATCTTCATCTCCAGTTAGATGCATGAAAACAATGTAGTGCTAGACAGGCTGAGATTTTCTATGCAACTTAGTATTGGATCAGACAATATCATGAACCAGAGAGAGAAAGTATGCATGCAGCGGTGACTTTATTAGAGCCACCTGCTTAGTAACGCAGATAGTCTGCACTTAGTTTTTATTCAATTAAACATTACAAAAGGGCAACAAAAATGGTACGACTGTTGGTGCCAAATATGGAGGTTCCAGCATCTTAAAAACAGCTGCCCTGCTGGGATTTTCACGTTATATTCTCTATAGTTTACAGAGAAAAAAAAAAAAAAAACATTTAATTAGGGAGGTCAAAGGAGAATGGCTAAATTCATTCATACTAACAAAAAAAGGTCTTTACAAAAGTAAGTCAGTCATTTTCCAACCCGCTATATCCTAACACAGGGTCAAGGGGGTCTGCTGAAGCCAATCCTAGCCAGCAAAGGATGCAAGGCAGGAACAAATCCCAGACAGGGCACCAGCCCACCGCACGACACACACACACACCAAGCACACTTTAGGATCTCCAAGGCACCTAACCTGCATGTCTTTGGATGGTGGGAGCAAACCGAAGCACCCAGAGGAAACCCATGCAGACACGGGGAGAACATGCAAACTCCACGCAGGGAGGACCCGGGAAGTGAACCGAGGTCTCCTTACTGTGAGGCAGCAGCGCTACCACTGCGCCACCGTGCCGCCTCTTTACAAAAGTATGGGAGGTATTTTCTGCAAAAAAGAAAATGAAAATTAAAAAATGAAAATGCAATCTCATTTTCAAAGTCTGTGCGCAAGAATGCTGCAAAAATATAAAAAAAAAAATGAAATAACCCCATTTGCCATTTCATTTGAAGTCTGAATAGCAATGAAGCTGCAAAAATGAAAAGTAAAATGCATTTCCACTTTGCATTTTCAAGTTCTCAACATGGAAATAGTGCAGGTCAAGGGGCGGGGCTTTGCATCTCAATTTCCCACAATTCTTTGTGCTTCGTAGCTATAGAGCTACTTCGATCAATAGAATACTTCTCACTTCAAAAGTGTTTAATTCACGCAATTTTAATCTTTTCACCCATGTACTGTGATCAACTCTGCCCTGTTACACTGGCTTTTCCAACTAGTATGGCAAAAGGCAAGCAGTCCTTTTAAGGATAGCAAGCTAGTCAAAGAACCATGTAAAGAGCAGCAAATCCAGCCATTGTGTGGCTCAGAGCTGACTCTACAATATAATACTACAAAAATACAAAGCATCCCGTTTCCATTTAGTGTAAATAAATGTAAATTATGACATAGTAAAGGCTAATTTCCGTCAAGTTAAATACTGTAATTAAACAGCACATTAATTACTTCTGAACTACGATTACGTGAAGATCAAAATCAAGATCAAACTGGCTCTACAGCTACGAAGAACAAAGAATTGTGGGAAATCAAGGTGCAAAGCCTCGCCGATTGACCCAAGCTATTTCCTTGCAGACAACTTGAAAATGAAAAGTAGAAATGCGTTTTAATTTTCATTTTTGCTCCTTCATGGCTATTCAGACTTAAAATGAAATGGCAAATGGGGTCATTTAATTTTATTTTATATTTTTGCAACATTCTTGCATGCAGACTTTGAAAATGAAATTGCAAAAGAGAGAAAGCATTTTCATTTTATAATTTTCAATTTCATTTTCTTTTTTGCAGAAAATACCTCCCATAACAAAAGTGGTGTGCAGAAGAGCATGGATAACACAGTGGATGGGATACAGATGCAGCAGACCATGCTAGGTTCCACTACTGCCACCTAATAACAGAAGGATGAGACTACAGTGGGCACCTCATCACCAAAACTGTGGATGAATAAAGATTGAAACTAAACGTTAGCTTGTCTGACAAATCTATTTCTGCTGCAGCTTACATGTGGTAGGGTAAGAATTCGGCAACAGCATAAATCCAATGATTCATACTATCTTCTGTAAGGACACAGGTTGCTAATATTGGAAGTATAATGTCAGGAATATTTGTATTAGAACAATCTAGATGAGAACAGGCTATTCAGCCCAAAAAAGCTCACCAGTTCTTTCCACTTAATTCTTATAAAATAACAAAGTCTACTTTTGAAAGTCCCAAAAGTCCTACTGTTTACCACACTACTTGGTAGCTTATTTCATTTCTCTATGGTTCTCTTTGTAAAGTCAAACTTTCTAATGTTTGTGTGAAATTTACCCTTAACAAGTCTCCAACTGTGTCGAAGTGTTTTCAATGAACTCACTTTAAAATAACAGTTTTGATCCACTGTGCTAACTCCCTTCATAACTGTAAACACTTCACTCATATCTCCTCTTAATCTTCTTTTGCATAACCTGGAAAGGCACAGCTCTTTAAATCTTTCCTTAAAAGTCATTCCCTGTAGCTGTGGAGTCAACCTAGTCTCACTCTCTGTACTTATTCCAGTGTTGCTTCATCCTTTTTGTAGCCTGGAGAACAAAACTGCACACAGGACTCCAGATAAGGTTTCACCAGTGTGTTATAAAGCTTAAGCATAAACTCCTTGGACTTCAAGGCACACATCAGACTGCTAAATGCTAGAGGAGAATTACTTAAATGCTACAGCATAGCTAAGCACTGTTGCTGATCACATGCATCCCATTTAAGGCTAAAGTCCAGCCTTCATGAAATGGATAATGTTCCATGTTATTCATTATGCATCTTCGCAAGTTGTTTCAATGAATGAAACAGTAAAGTCAATTTACTCCAATGGCATGCACATTCCCCAAATCTGAATCCATTACACTGCCTTTGGGGTGGTGAGGAACATGGGGTTTTCAATATGAATGAATGATCAAAAAACTCTAAGGAACTGCATGATGCTATTGAGTCACATGGACCAAAATCCTTAAGGAAGGTTTCCAGCACCTTATTGTACCCATGCTTCAAAGAATTCGGGCTGTTCAAAAGACCTTAAAGTGTATGTTAATCCACTTCAATAAAAGGAAGTCATAGTACATCTGATGCAAGTGTAGCATGATAATACAGTCATTACAACATTAAACAGCTTTCTTTAAGTCTTGGCATGTAGGCTGCCAGTATCAACAGAGAGAAATGTGTTTTGGTCTCTGGGAGTTCCAGATAAACCCAAAACTCTACTGTTCTAAATTAATAATGTTAAAGTTTCAGGAACTCTCGGTCACTAATCCGGACTCTTGTGCATCATCTCTCCATTTAGGACACCTTTCTGAAGCAGTTAGTACAAGCTAGGTTGCTAAGGAATTGAATAATGTAACTAGGAAGTTGTCAGTTTAGTTCTCACCTGTGACCCTGAAAAAGTCACTTAACTCCCTGTGCTGAAAACTGAAAGAAATAAAGTTCAACAACATAAGTGTGATTTGAGAAGTGTCTCAATATGAAGTTAACCACAGAAATCTGATATAGAAAATAAATGATGTTTATTAATTTAGCAGAGAGAGTGTAAATTTATTTTTTAAATAACAAATAATCTTTACTTATAATTGCATCATTTTAGATGCAAAAGAGGAAAGCGATATGATGCAATCTCTGTCATGTTGCCACACAACAGTTAGACCGCATATCTAGTAAGCCTAGAAATGCATTTAAAGATAAAGACAGTGCATTTAAAAAATAAGCTGAGGCTGGTGTACATCTTTATTTAGGCTTCCTGATCACACTTTATACCTGGTTTGCATTTTTGCCTATACTATAGCTATGTACAATTTCCTTCAGACAGTAGTTTGCATTGTGATAATGGATGACTAGGAACATTTGTTGTAGTATAATTACACATTCACATTTAATGTATTTTTATGTTCAGCTGTGCTCTCTGTAATAGTAAAAATAAAAAATTACAGTATGAACTGTATTTGTTTAACCACAAATGTTTAAGCAATACTTTGTGACACCACATCAACTAACAAAGCTCAACAACTCACCTTGTGACTCCTCCGAAACCCTTCTCCACAATGAATGCTGTAATCTTATCCTTCACCTCCCCAGTGGTCTCATCCTTAACAGGAGTCTTCGCAAAAACAGTGAAAATCTCAGCCAGTCCTCCGTTACTGCAGGGCAAAAGGAACAATGGATTCAGGTATAGTTCCCAATATATATATAGGATCTTGTAAAAATGTGGACACATTTTTGGTAGGCATAAAAACCATTTTAGTATAGACAATAAATTGCAGTCATTTAATCAGTTTTGTATAAAGAGTGGGACTTCATTTAATAAACAAGTTATCTGAAACCAGTAAATGGTTGTTGATGTGTACAAGTTTAATAGTTTAATTTTGCTGTAAAAAGTAACAATATGCAACCAACCATATTCCTGGATTAAACACCATTTCCTTCACTGACAGGCTAAGTGAATTAAACCTCAAATTTTTTGCAGGCAAGAAAAAATAGAGACCCAATTTAGATCTATAGAATTAAAAAAAAAAAAAAGTTATCGATAAAGTGGAACCTGGAAAATTCTTTCAGTTTAACAGTGAATAACATATTCAAGTTATGTGGCTTTATTGTCATACTCTCCATACAGTGTACTGCAGCATACATTGCTACAAAATAACGTTCCCCATGACTGCAGTGTGAAATATACATAAACACAGGAGAAGTCTAAGACAGGTAAAGAACTATACTATAATAAATAAATTATTACAAATAAATAATGGGTAAGTGAATAGATGGTAGTTTGAAATGTATGGAAGTAAATAATTAATATTAGTAAAAGTAATAATCAAAAAACAGTACTGACAAGTGCAACAAAAGTAGCCTACTATATAAATAAGCTACTAGGAGCAGATCTGAGGGCAGTGGGGTATCACAGAGTTCAAAGTCTGGATAGCCATGGGGTAGAAGGCATTGTAGTACCTGGCAGAACTGGTTTGGATGTTGCAGTATCTTCTGCAAAGGTACCATGAAGGACACCATGATGATGAAGTGTGCTTAATGCACAAGCCAGGAAGATTTTTTTTCTCCCCAGAGTAGTTGATGCTCATCAGGCTGGAAAAGGTTACAAAACCATCTCTAAAGAGTTTGGACTCCACCAATCAACAGTCAGACAGACTGTGTACAAATGGAGGAAATTCAAGACCATTGTTACCCTCCCCAGGAGTGGTCGACCAACAAAGATCACTCCAAGAGCAAGGCGTGTAATAGTCGGCGAGGTCACAAAGGACCCCAGGGTAACTTCTAAGCAACTGAAGGCCTCTCTCACATTGGCTAATGTTCATGTTCATGAGTCCACCATCAGAAGAACACTGAACAACAATGGTGTGCATGGCAGGGTGGCAAGGAGAAAGCCACTGCTCTCCAAAACAAAAATTGCTGCTCGTCTGCAGTTTGCTAAAGATCACGTGGACAAACAAGAAGGCTATATTAAGAATGTTTTGTGGACGGATGAGACCAAAATAGAACTTTTTTGTTCAAATGAAAAGCGTTATTTTTGGAGAAAGGAAATTTTCATGCATTCCAGCATAAGAACCTTATCCCATCTGTGAAACATGGCGGTGGTAGTGTCATGGTTTGGGCCTGTTTTGCTGCATCTGT